>NW_022589718.1:35099571-35104188 GCF_004348235.1 Phoca vitulina | reverse complement strand
TGATCACATTCTCTCTCTTTTTTTTCTTTTTTTTTAATCATCTTCTTTCTTTTTTCAAACATCTTCTTATCGATTCCTTTTATAAAATTTTTCATAATTTCCATCTTCACAGTCATATTCCAGCCCTTCATCATATCAACCCTTATTTTTGTACATATATGAGTTTTTCTTTCTTTAAAATTTTGGGAGGCACTTTCTTCTAACAGACCAAAATACACCCAAAATCTAGTGTGTGTCACTGATCTATATACCAGCCTGATCATATTTGATCATATTCTGTTTTTGTTTTGTTTTGTTCTGTTTTTGTTTGTTTTTATCTTTGTCTTTTTCTTTCTTTTTTTCTTCTTTTTCTTTTTTCTCTCTTTCCCTTTCTTTTCCCACTGCTTCAGGTCTTTTCTGATTTGTTTATATTTTCTGGTGACGTTGTTACTCTGTGAGCATTGTGTTCTCTCATTAATATATTCTCCTCTGGACAAAATGACAAGACGGAAAAAATCACCTCAACAAAAAGAACAAGAGGTAGTACCGACTGCCAGGGACCTACTCAATATGGACATTAGTACAATGTCAGATCTAGAGTTCAGAATCATCAATTTAAAGATACTAGCTGGGCTTGAAAAAAGCATGGAAGTTATTAGAGAAAACCTTTCTGGAGAAGTAAAAGAACTAAAATCTAACCAAGTAGAAATCAAAAAGGCTATTAATGAGGTGCAATCAAATATGGGGGCGCTAAATGCTAGGATAAATGTGGCAGAAGAGAGAATCAGTGATATACAAGACCAAATGATGGAAAATAAAGAAGCTGAGAAAAAGAGATAAACAACTACTGGATCACGAGGGCAGAATTTGAGAGATAAGCAATACCATAAAACGAAACAACATTAGAATAATTGGGATCCCAGAAGAAGAAGAAAGAGAGAGAGGGGCAGAAGGTATAATGGAGCAAATTATAGCAGAGAACTTCCCTAATTTGGGGAAGGAAACAGGCATCAAAATCCAGGAAGCACAGAGAACCCCTCTCAAAATCAATAAAAATAGGCCAACACCCCGACATCTAATAGTAAAACTTACGAGTCTCAGAGACAAAGAGAAAATCCTGAAAGCAGCTCGGGAGAAGAGATATGTAACCTACAATGGTAGAAACATTAGATTGGCAACAGACCTATCCACAGAGACCTGGCAGGCCAGAAAGGACTGGCAGGATATATTCAGAGCACTAAATGAGAAAAATATGCAGCCAAGAATACTATATCCAGCTAGGCTGTCACTGAAAATAGAAGGAGAGATAAAAAGCTTCCAGGACAAACAAAAACTAAAGGAATTTGCAAACACGAAACCAGCCCTACAAGAAATCTTGAAAGGGATCCTCTAAGCAAAGAGAGAGCCTAAAAGCAACATAGACCAGAAAGGAACACAGACAATATACAGTAACAGTCACCTTACAGGCAATACAATGGCACTAAATTCATGTCTTTAAATAGTTACCCTGAATGTAAATGGGCTAAATGCCCCAATCAAAAGACACAGGCTATCAAATTGGATTAAAAAACAAGGGCGCCTGGGTGGCTCAGATGGTTAAGCGTCTGCCTTCAGCTCAGGTCATGATCCCAGGGTCCTGGGATCAAGTCCCACATCGGGCTCCCAGCTCAGCGGGGAACCTGCTTCTCCCTCTGACCCTCTCCCCTCTCATGCTGTTTCTCTCTCGCTCACTCTAAAAAATAAATAAATAAAATCTTAAAAAAAAAAAAATAAGACCCATCGATATGCTGTCTGCAAGGGACTCATTTTAGACCCAAAGACACCCCCAGATTGAAAGTGAGGGGGTGGAAAACCATTTATCATGCTAATGGACACCAAAAGAAAGCTGGGGTGGCAATCCTTATATCAGACAAATTAGATTTTAAACCAAAGACTGTAATAAGAGATGAGGAAGGACACTATATCCTACTTAAAGGTCTATACAACAAGAAGATCTAACAATTGTAAATATCTATGCCCCTAACATGGGAGCAGCCAATTATATAAGGCAATTAATAACAAAAGCAAAGAAACACATCCACAACAATACAATAATAATGGGGGACGTTAACACCCCCCTCACTGAAATGGACAGATCGTCTAAGCAAAAGATCAACAAGGAAATAAAGACCTTAAATGACACACTGGACCAAATGGACTTCACAGACATATTCAGAACATTCTATCCCAAAGCAACGGAATACACATTCTTCTCTAGTGCCCATGGAACATTCTCCAGAATCGATCACATCCTATGTCATAAATCATGTCTCAACCGGTACGAAAGGATTGGGATCATTCCCTGCCTATTTTCAGACCACAATGCTTTGAAACTAGAACTCAATCACAAGAGGAAAGTCGGAAAGAACTCAAATACATGGAGGCTAAAGAGCATCCTACTAAAGAATGAATGGGTCAACCAGGAAATTAAAGAAGAATTAAAAAAATTCATGGAAACCAATGAAAATGAAAACATAACTGTTCAAAATCTTTGGGATGTAGCAAAGGCAGTTCTAAGAGGAAAGTATATATCAATACAAGCCTTTCTCAAGAAACAAGAAAGGTCTCAAGTACACAACCTAACCCTACACCTAAAGGAGCTGGAGAAAGAACAGCAAATAAAGCCTAAACCCAGCAGGAGAAGAGAAATAATAAAGATCAGAGCAGAAATCAATGAAATAGAAACCAAAAGAACAGTAGAACAGATCAACGAAACTAGGAGCTGCTTCTCTGAAAGAATTAACAAGATTGATAAACCCCTGGCCAGACTTATCAAAAAGAAAAGAGAAATGACGCAAATCAACAAAATCATGAATGAAAGAGGAGAGATCACAACCAACACCAAAGAAATACAAACAATTATAAGAACATATTATGAGCAACTCTATGCCAGCAAATTAGATAACCTGGAAGCAATGGATGCATTCCCAGAGATGTATTAACTACCAAAACTGAACCAGGAAGAAATAGAAAACCTGAACAGACCTATAACCACTAAGGAAATTGAAGCAGTCATCAAAAATCTCCCAAAACACAAAAGCCCAGGACCAGATGGCTTCCTAGGGGAATTCTACCAAACATTTCAAGAAGAATTAATACCTATTCTTCTGAAACTGTTCCAAAAAATAGAAATGGAAGGAAAACTTCCTAACTCATTTTATGAGGCCACCATTACCTTGATCCCAAAACCAGACAAAGACCCCATCAAAAAGGAGAATTACATACCAATATCCCTGATGAACATGGATGCATAAATTCTCACCAAAATACTAGCCAATAGGATCCCACAGTACATTAAAAGGATTATTCACCACGACCAAGTGGGATTTATCCCTGGGCTGCAAGGTTGGTTCAACATCCGCAAATCAATCAACGTGATACAATACATTAACAAAAGAAAGAACAAGAATCATATGATCCTCTCAATAGATGCAGAAAAAGCATTTGACAAAGTACAGCATCTTTTCTTGATCAAAACTCTTCAGAGTATAGGGATCGAGGGTACATACCTCAATATCATAAAAGCCATCTATGAAAAACCTACAACGAATATCATTCTCAATGGGGAAAAACTGAGAGCTTTCCCTCTAAGGTCAGGAACACGGCAGGGATGTCCACTATCACCGCTGCTATTCAACATAGTATTAGAAGTCCTAGCCACAGCAATCAGACAACAAAAAGAAATAAAAGGCATCCAAATCAGCAAAGAAGAAGTCAAACTCTCACTGTTTGCAGATGATATGATACTTTATGTGGAAAATCCCAAAGACTCCACCCCAAAACTGCTAGAACTCATACAGGAATTCAGTCAAGTGGCAGGATATAAAATCAATGCACAGAAGTCAGTGGCATTCCTATACACCAACAACAAGACAGAAGAAAGAGAAATTAAGGAGTCGATCCCATTTATATTTGCACCCAAAACCATAAGATACCTAGGAATAAATCTAACCAAAGAGGCAAAAGATCTGTACTCAGAAAACTATAAAATACTCATGAAAGAAATTGAGGAAGACACAAAGAAATGGAAAAACGTTCCATGCTCATGGATTGGAAGAACAAATATTGTGAAGATGTCAATGCTACCTAGAGCAATCTACACATTCAATGCAATCCCCATCAAAATACCATCCACTTTCTTCAAAGAAATGGAACAAATAATCCTAAAATTTGTATGGAACCAGAAAAGACCCCGCATAGCCAGAGGAATGTTGAAAAAGAAAAGCAAAGCTGGCGGCATCACAATTCTGGACTTCCATCTCTATTACAAAGCTGTCATCATCAAGACAGTATGGTACTGGCACAAAAACAGACACATAGATCAATGGAACAGAATAGAGAGCCCAGAAATGGACCCTCAACTCTATGGTCAACTAATCTTTGACAAAGCAGGAAAGAATATCCAATGGAAACAAGACAGTCTCTTCAACAAATGGTGTTGGGAAAATTGGATAGCCACATGCAGAAGAATGAAACTGGACCATTTCCTTACACCACACACAAAAATAGACTCCAAATGGTTGAAAGACCTCAATGTGAGGCAGGAGTCCATCAAAATCCTAAAGGAGAACACAGGCAGCAACCTCTTCGACCTCAGCC
>NW_022589718.1:34945625-35099561 GCF_004348235.1 Phoca vitulina | reverse complement strand
ACAAAACCAAAAGACAACTGACAGAATGGGAGAAGATATTTGCAAATGACATATCAGATAAAGGGCTAGTATCCAAAATCTATAAAGAACTCATCAAACTCAACACCAAAAGAACAAAGAATCCAATCAAGAAATGGGCAGAAGACATGAACAGACATTTTTCCAAAGAAGACATCCAAATGGCCAACAGACACATGAAAAAGTGCTCAACATCACTCGGCATCAGGGAAATCCAAATCAAAACCTCAATGACATACCACCTCACACCAGTCAGAATGGCTAAAATTAACAAATCAGAAAACGACAGATGTTGGCAGGGATGCAGAGAAAGGGGAACCCTCCTACACTGTTGGTGGGAATGCAAGCTGGTGCAGCCACTCTGGAAAACAGTATGAAGGTTCCCCAAAAAGTTGAAAATAAAGCTACCATACAACGAAGCAATTGCACTACTGGGTATTTACCCCAAAGATACAAATGTAGGGATCCGAAGGGGTATGGGCAACCGAATGTTTATAGCAGCAATGTCCACAATAGCCAAACTATGGAAAGAGTCAAAATGTCCATTGACAGATGAATAGATAAAGAATAGGTGGTGTATATATACAATGGAATATTATGCAGCCATCAGAAGGAATGAGATCTTGCCATTTGCAATGACGTGGATGGAGCTGGAGGGTATTATGCTGAGTGAAATAAGTCAAACAGAGAAAGACATGTATCATATGACCTCACTGATATGAGGAATTCTTAATCTCAGGAAACAAACTGAGGGTTGTGGGAGGGGGGGGGTGGGGTCGGAGGGATGGGGTGACTGGGGGATGGACACTGGGGAGGGTATTTTCTCTGGTGAGTGCTGTGAATTGTGCAAGACTGTTGAATCTCAGATCTGTACCTCTGAAACAAATAATGCAATATATGTTAAGAAAAAAAAAAGAAGAAGATAGCAGGAGGGGAAGAATGAAGGGGGGGAAATCGGAGGGGTAGACGAACCATGAGAGACGATGGACTCTGAAAAACAAACTGAGGGTTCTAGAGGGGAGGGGGGTGGGAGGATGGGTTAGCCTGGTGATGGGTATTAAAGAGGGCACGTTCTGCATGGAGCACTGGGTGTTATGCACAAACAATGAATCATGGAACACTTCATCTAAAACTAATGATGTAATGTATGGGGATTAACATAACAATAAAAAATTTAAAAAATAAATAAATAAAATAAAGCAACTAACCCAAGAGACAGAAGAAAATGCTATGGCATTCTAAAGAAATGAAGGAAGTCTTTGTGCACTGAGAAGGATACGAGAAAAAGGGCAAAATTGTGCATACAGTACCACATCTTGTCTTCCATGGATGAAAGGGGAAAGGGACGCTACACCCTGTGATGTCATTTTGAGTTTTGAACATGTGAGTGCACTGCTTACTTCAAACAAATCACACACACCCACTCCCAGTTGAAAGGTATACCTCCCTGATTAGTGCATTTGCTCATTTGCTTTGCATATGCCCCATTTTCACATTTCAACATGAATCATGGATACAAGATGGTATTTAAGTTTTAAGACCACAGATCTAGCAAGGCTCAGAGAACAGCAGGAAAGAAGTAATAACAAACATGAGTTTTCTGCTCGCACTTGTGGGAGGTATATTGGCTTGTATGAGTGTGTGCATGTATAAGCCAGAAAAGCATAATTAACATCATCTCAGCCTCCTCCCCTCCCCCTCCCCCAGAGACACGGTCTTTCCTGCCTCGTGTGAAAAATTGGCACAACTAATATAGAGGTAAAACCAAAGACACTGACAGGCCAGGTTGATTTACTTGGCAAAGGCAGAGAATTTCCCGAGAAAGGTATATAATTCATCCAGAAGTTGAGGAGACCAATGAGAAAGAAAAGAGTGAGCACAATTGGTTGTTTGCATAGAGCGGAGAGAAATACTTGAGGGATTGCTGCCCTGAATGTTTTTTCCTTTTCTTTCTTTTTTTGGTTGACAGATTGGTGGTTTACTAGTTTTTTTTTTTCTTTTTCTTCTTTGAATGTATTATTGTATAGAAATGAAGCCTAAGAAGGGATGGATATATATATATATATATAAATATATATATATATATATTTATATATATATACACACACATTATACATATAATATGTATACATAGGTACCTGTAATAAACATATATACCTGTAATATATGTGTAATATATATATTACAATGACCAAATGAGGAAAATATTATGACAGTGTTTTATGTACCACAAAGCACTATCACATAATATTTTCCTCATTTGTCATTGTAAAAAGCTTTAAAGAAAACATTCATTTTCTTTTAAGGAAGCAGGATCAACGTAGTTCAGTGATTTGTTCATTATAGTACAGCTAATATTGGAAAGAGGCCAAACCCAGTTTACCTATCCATTCGTTCATGCATGCATTCATTCAAGAGCCTAGCACAGTCCATACTTCCGTTTGCTTTGAAGAGACAAAGATAAAGTCCAGTCTCTGCCTTCAGGGAGCTCCCAGCCTAGCAGAGGGTGACAAAGATCATACACACATGTGCTATGGAAGAAACGTCCCACGGACGAGGCAAGCACAAAGGCCTCGTACTCAGTGCTACCAGCTGGGTTACACAAGATTCAATGAACCAGGTCACCTGGAGCTGACCGGGAAAGCCATGCAGGTATTCCCCAGGTAGATGGGACAAGGGGGAGGGGAAAAGGAGACGGGGAGGGGGAAAGGAGACGGGGAGGCAGGGCAGAGGAGACGGGGCGGGGGAGGGAGAAGGGGAGAGGAGGCGGGGATGGGGAGAGCAGCCCAGGAGCCGGGGAGGGGGAGAGGAGATGGGACACTCAGAGTCAAGTTGACCACACTGCAATTTTTTCCCCATGAATGAACACATCTAGCCTGTAGCCTCCTAACTGAAAACAAAGAAATTCCTTCCCCGCCCCCGCCCCAGACAGAAGTCCCCAGAAGTCAAGGCACCATGTTTGTTTTGCTTGATGATGCATTTCCATCACATAGAACAGTGTGGGGCATTTTGTATTTGTTTAATGAATATCTTTTGAATGAAAAGATGTGTTGAAAAGAAAATTAAAAGCAAATATATTCGACTAAAATGTATGAAAGGGAAACAAAAAATGGAAAGTCTAAATTCATTATATCATACAATCACCCTTCTTACGTACGGAGAAAGGAGTCTGGGAAGGGAAAAAAAAAGTAGTAAGTACATAAAGTCCGTATACTGTTGACCCTAGAGTTTACCAGGCCATCCAAAAATTTGTGGTGAAGTTAGATTGGACTGTGCCTCACAAAATTTATTTGAAATATCCCGGAGAAACGCCACAAGAAAAATGGGCATAACATGTGCGCATCTCATTCACATGCATCTATAAGTGAACGTCCTGATAAATGATCGTGTCTCTGACCTGTTTCAGACTTTCTCATTGAAAATGATGAATTGGGAAAGGGAAGCAGCTGAGACATGGTTGGAATTACTTGGTACCTATGCTGCATATTTTAGAGTTGATATTTACTTTGACCTACAAGGGCAGCCTTGACCATTCTTATTCATTAACACATCTCCTTCAGGGGCTCAGATACAGATCCGGATTTTTTGGAGGTAACAAGGAAAAATTTATTTGGTTGTCCCTAAAATATATGAAGAGCCTGTACAAAAGAGAAATGATTTACACCACCAACAGCAGCGGGGATTTGATGCCATGAAGGGGTTAAGAGATGTATTAATACAGAGAAGAGCACTGAGTTGCAAGGCAAGTTTCCCTGAGTGATCCATCACTGGCCACGTGTATGACACAGAAAACTGCACAGGTAGAGAGCACTGATTAGCACAAACAGATGGTAAGGTAGTGACAGCTCAAAGTTAGTATAAAGCTCACAGTTCAATACATTTTGGCTTCTTCCTAAGTGTGCAATGCACAAAGGAGTTTATGGTGATTACACAATAATTATTAAATAACACATTTGAGTAACACAATCTTGATGGGCTCACAATATATTAGCCATGGTTTCCATGTAGCCAGCACAGAGTTGGTGCTTAATATAAATGATGATTAAATGAATAAAGATGAAGGACTTAAAACTGAAAAAAAATGAAGCACAATATGAAGAAATATTGAAATTAACTAGAAGATAAATGCCAGCACAGCTATATTCTATAAACAATTAATAGCTATGTTAATCTAATACTTTTTGTCTGCTTCAGAGTTTTGGTTTTTTTTTTTTTATAAGATTTTATTTTTAAGGAATCTCTACACGCAGGGCAGGGCTTGAAGTCTCGACCCTGAGATTAAGAGTCACATACTCCACCAACTGAGCCAGCCAGGAGACTCTGTTTCATAGTTTTAAAGCAATTACAACCTGGACCATTTTCTGTCCATAAGCCCGAGTCTTTTAAACTACTCTAGTCACTTGGCTTTTTAAGCTCCTGTTTGTCTCACTGTCATTCATTAATTTGTCCACTCGTATATTCAACCATTCATTCATTCATTCATTCACACACAGATGCATTTTTCATACCTGTCTCTGTCTCTAGCTTTCTGTCTCCCTCCTCGTCTGATGCCTCTGGAACCCTTGGAAAGCAAGCTAGTGCTTCTCCTTTATTGCGCACTTAAAATAGAAAGCCTCACTACAGTGAACAGATGCAGCCATTCCCCCCTCAAACCAAGACTTTGCCTGGACAACACCACATGACACTGTTTGCAAAGCTGCTAACCTCGGAACTGTCCCTTTGCTTGCCTCTTCTGAACCCCTCAGGAAGAGCTTTTGAGAGTCTTTTGAGACTCAGGAAGAGCTTTTAAGAGTCTATGGACCATGTCAAATTCAATGTTAATCACGGTATCAATGAATCCCCAGCCACAGAAAAACGGGAGAAAAGAAGTTCACATCAAATTTGGAAAAAGAAAGAAAGCCAATTCAAATAAGTAAGTCAGAATCATCAGTAAGCAATATGGAAAATGAGATCAGTCTTCATTCTCTCACTCTTAATGCTGCTGAAAGTAAACAATTAGCCATTAGTGCTAATCGGAAACTACAGAACCCACGTGGCAATATCCCTCCCTACATAGTAGTGGTAATATGGTAGGATTATCCTTCCCACAAAGAGGGCTCTTCCTTCTTCCCTTTGCTGTTTTTTACTGTCAAATATTAAACTGGTGGGTGTTTCATGTTTACTTACTCTTCTGGCTTTCAGTATCTATGCCTGCACTGGGTTTGCAGAAAAAAAAGTTACTTCCTGCAGAAAATTTATTACTGCGCTATGCCCACGTGACTTCTTAGAAACAGAATATTTCATTTCTAAAGCGACTGTTCCCGATCTAAGAAGAAATATCAAGAGCCTCACTTTCTCTGTATTAATTTTTAAACTCTCTGTTTTATCTTTCTGAGATTTCAGGGCTTCCAAGAACATACCAAGTGAGAAGATTCACACTTCTTATCTTTCGCTTTAATATGTATGCCTCGCTTGCTCTGAGAAGCATAGAATATTCCTTTGCTACATCATCTAGCTTCAATGTCCCGATGCTTCAGTGTATAATAAAATCAGTGGGCTCACTACATAGGTTGGAGAAACAAAGTTGACCTCCACTGAAAAGAAATGATTTAACCAGATTTTGTGAACTCTCTCAAGATCACTGAGATCAATTTGTGAAAAGTTTGTTAGGATCTTACATGAAGAGGGCACAACAGGGATGAAGGAACACAGAATGGGGGATGGGATTCCTGTCTCTGAGTAACTGACATTCCTTCCAGCCTATATACCAATAACCTTACTCCCAAGAATAACAGAATAAGAGCTATTGTGAAAGTGCAAAGTCCGACATGAAAAGCAGAGGCGAGGGAGAGGTTAGTGGTCAAAACCCCAGGAATCCTTCCCACAGGAAATGATAACTGAGGTGCACAATCCCTACAAGTGGAGATGGTAGAGCAAAGCATCCATGTAGGGTTTGCATTAATCACATCAGATTGTATGCCTGGAATCTGTATGTTGGCAGGAGGAGGAGGTGGAGGAGGAGGGAAGACCAGGGATATGAGTTAGAATGGAAGGAACAAAATGCCAGAATAATTAGTTGAGACTTTAATGAGTGGGCACAAAAGATCTCTAAGAAATAATACAATCAGGGCTGTGTTCTAGGACGATTTTGGAAGCAGAGTGTGTTTCTCTAGGTGTGGAATGAATCTCAATTATGTTTAAATCATTGATGTACCTAATTCATAAAGATTTGTGGGATGACATTGCATTACTAGAGACTACTTGTGACTATTAATAGTTTATATTTACAGAGTGCCTCAGAATTAAAAAATAAATTTTCTGTAAATATCTCATTGTAACTTAGCAATTGCCTCAAGAAGTAGGGAGCATTATCCCCGTTTATAAATAGAGAGTAAATTTTCAGTCATGAAACTTTTCATATACATCGTAATTAGGAGAACAAAGACCAGAATCCAGGATTGTGAAACCAAAATCTCATGTGATGTCAATAGTTATATGAATTAAATATCAGTGAGAGCGGAAGGGAGTAGGGGACTTTGGAAATAACAGTAAATAAAAAAGTAAAAATTTAAGAACTTAGGTGCCAATTCAGGAACAACTAAATGATTGTACATTTGTTCTACTTGGAACACATTTCACTTTAAAAGAACAGGAGTTAACACAGAAAAGGGGCACATGGGTGGCTCAGTCAGTTGAGTGGCCAACTCTTGATTTCGGCTCTGGTCATGATCTCAGGGTTATGGGATCGAGCCCCGCGTCGGGCTTCATGCTCAGTGCAGAGTCTGCTTGAGATTCTCTCTCTCCCTCCCTCTGCCCTTCCCCCCACTCACACTCACGCTCTCTCTCAAATAAATAATCTAAAAAAAAAACAAAAAAAACCTATTAGAATATAGGTGGAATAACAACAGAAGGAAGCAACCTCAGATTTGCGGTTGGCCAAATTCAGTGCCATTGCCCCTGAACGGGAGCATGAGATGTAGCACATTTAGGTTATCTAGTTTTATAAGATCCATTTCATTATTAGACTCTACTGGTATCTGTCTGAAGACCCTCCCTGTACTACACTCACCTAAAACTCTAGGGAGCTGAATGCTTAAGTCAAAGATCACCATACTTTTCACAAAAGCCACGATAGTTACTTGACTAGTAAACTCATAGAATTTAGAATCAGAATGAATTTCAGAAGGAAAAACATTGAAAGGAAGAAGAATTTTAAGATGTGCCCTCGAGATTCCTGGCCCCTTGTATATACACACCTCCTCCAGTTATTCAATCAAACACTAATCTAGACTATCCCAGATATAATTAAGGTCCCAAATCAACTGATCCTAAGATAGGGAGATTAGGTGGCTAGTCCTGACCTAATCACCAGTCCTTTAGAAGCCGAGAAGCTGCTCCTGTTTGAAAACACGCAGACCCATGTCTAGAGCTGTGCCCTCTGCCCTGTACCCGATGCCAAACCTCAGTATACAGCCAGGCAACTTCACAATGCTGTGTGTCTGACCCAGCTGTGGCCACTTGAAGAACCAGAGGCAGTGGAACGCCATGGCATTCAGGGTGGGACGGCCTCAGATTCAGTCGGCCATCAGTCTGCTTTCTTGAATTCCAAAACTGGGTTTCTGGCAGACCTCTCCATATGCCCCCAAGAACCCCGAGTGTTCTCCTTTCTATGCTGGCTTTCTTCACTGAGTTTGTTTCTACACTGGGACCTCCAGTGTCCTCTGCTGACAGATCAGCTTCCAAGTTCCCCACACATGACTTTATGGCCCTAATCCTGTGGTGCAGTTCAGTAATCTCCCATCACAAGAAAACGGCTCAATTTAGAAGGGTAGGTATCTTTACTTTTTAGGGCTTTTTGTTCTTATTAGCATCAGTTGGCACTTCAACATAATATCAGTTGGAATCAAGAATAAAAAATAAAATTGTTTCAATTAAAATATACTTTTGCATTTACCAAGGACAAAAACAATCACAGATCATTAGATCAAAATTAGAAGTACCATTCTTAGTGGTAGTGCTAACAGCCATCAGCTACAAAAGAGATTATGCCCCAGGCTGAGGTTCAGTTCAATTTAAGTGCTGAAATATACATGGAAGCTCAAGTAAAAGGAAATTAAAAGAATCTTATTTATCAAAACCAAAGATGTCCCCATGCTGGAGAATTTTCAATGCTTAAAAACAAGATTTTTATGACCTCACATTACTAATGTCTTTAAATTTTCTCAAGGGATTTGAATTTCAGTTATGTTATCAATCTGAAAAACTTCCTTCAGTTGACTTTTACATGGTGCCTTGAATTAGATGATACTGAGTCCTAGTGACATTTGTAAATATGTACACATAGTTTAATTTTCTTTCCAAAGTTAGTAACATGCAGATCAGCCCATTGAAAAATCACTAACTTGCTTTTATCAGCACATTTTTAAATAACAGCTAATCCAAGAGTAGACCTTCATTTTCTCTGAACAAAAACCACTTGCTTCATTAAGCAATATGTTGACAGCTAATTGAAAAATTTAAATAACAAATATGAATTTTACAAGCCCATTAACTGATAACAAAAGATGCAAAAGGGCATACTTCTTAAAAGGGTGATTACCTCATGTAGATAATTTTTGTCAAATTTACTTGAAATACACATAAAAGAGCACTGATGTTGCATAAATTATCATAGTAATCCACCTTTAATTTCTTTTTTCTTTATTCGAGAGAGAGAAAGCACAAGAGTGCGAACTGGGGTGAGGCAGTGGGGGAGTAGGGACAGAGGGAGAGGGAAAGAATCTTAGGCAGACTCCACATCCAGCACAGAGCCCAACATGCGGCTGGGTCTCACGACCCTGAGGATCATGATCTCAGTCAAAATCAAGAGTCAGACACTTAACCAAATAAGCCACCCAGGTGCCCCTAGTTTCTATTATGATATTGCTTATAACCACACTCATCAAAAAACAAACAAACAAACCAAAACAAAAACCTAAAGAGTAGCAGACGAATAATGAAAAAAAATAGGTAAAATAAATTGATGCTAAATGTATGGCCGAAGTATTCAAAGAAAATTTAATCCTAAAATAACACATTTTTATTAAAACATGATAGGAATAAAGCATATATAGTAACTCCTCAGTTAAAATCCATACAACCTATTTTTGGAGATATCTTCCTCTATTTCTCTACTACTTCTAGAATAAATTCCTCCTTTTTGGCAAGATATAAGCACTTTGCCTCCCAATAGGATTTCAGTGAAAGTTATGCACAGTGTCTTATAAAAGGGAAATTTCTCATTCGTGAGGCACCATCAATCTGGTAATAGATGAAGATATTCCAAACAAAATTTTTCACTTGTGAAGAACCTCCTACTGGCTTTCTTACTTCTCTTTACCACCATTGATGAAACGTTGCTGGCATAGACTATTCCCTGTGCTTCCTCAGCTCTGAGGTGCCCAAGTCAGTGAGTAGTTACCATGTGGTGAAATTCTTACAGAAGATTTCATTTCTGTAATAATGCATGAAACCGATCTCTGCATATTATCTTCCCAATTTCAAAAAAGCCAAGTAGGTGCGGGGTCTAAAGAGGCCCTAGCCTCAAAATACTTCCTTCATGTGGTGCCTTTTGTCCAGCAATGTCCAAGTGCACAATGGTTTTTAAGACTGATGCTGGGTCACCCAGAGAAGACATAAAAAGTGAAACTGATGACAATAAGGTGTTCTTCTAGAGTCCGTCAGCAGATTCTGACCACAGTGGGAGAGCAAGTCCCAGATGAATAAAAAACTTCTGAGGAGCACAGAGCATCTTGTTTGAGAAGAGTGAGACCTGCTAGGCATGTCAGATCAAGTTCCTCAAGCAGTCCATGAAGAACATCTGCTTAGGAATCTTTCCATTTTATTTTTTTTTTTAAGATTTTATTTATTTTTTGACAGAGAGAGACAGCGAGAGAGGGAACACAAGCAGGGGGAGTGGGAGAGGGAGAAGCAGGCTTCCCACAGAGCAGGGAGCCCGATGCGTGGCTCAATTCCAGGACCCTGAGATTATGACCTGAGCTGAAGGCAGACACTTAATGACTGAACCACCCAGGCACCCCAGAATCTTTCCATTTTAAAAAGTAAATCTAAATCCCTGAAAACAAGACTGTAGAACAGGAATCTATATTGGGTCAGTGCAAATGGCTTCTCCACCATGACATCCTTCTTATATCATCAGTGGAGTTAAGCTTTCTTCTTCTAAATACCCAGAGAATTGTTTGTTTACATCATGATTCTTATCATCTTGAATCTTGTCTCAAAATGTATTATTATTAGATAACTTTAAGGGAAGTCCTTTTTTCCTGATTCATTTTGTATTCCCCATAATGCCTAACACCGTGCATTACATGCAATGCATACTTGCTAGTTTTTTAAGTAAGCTAACAAAGGACTCTCAATTTCTTAAGCATCCAAAGTCCAAATACAGACATTTGTCATTGTACCCTTAGGTCAGCTCATTCAGATCCTAAGGTATTTTTAGTCAATCACAAACAATCCCCCTTTAGGGCGTCTTGGCATAGTAGGATAGTAGGTGCCTTTACTGTCTCCTGATATACCTCCAAGTATTACTCATTCTCTGAGATTCCTATTATTTACTCAAGACAATGGAATTGAAATATCTATGGATATTAGAGGTTTTGTAGAAAAAGTTTATTAAAAGAGCAGGAAAGAAATAGCAGCACAAAGTACATATTTCAAGATAGCACATATGAAACAAACAGTGTATGGAAAAACAGTATTTTCCAAGGAAGGAGACCGTGCAATATGGCGGCACATTTACACAACTGCTTTCTTTTCTTTAGGTCATGGAGAAGACATGTAGGGGGGTGTTTCTGCTGGTGGGTAGCCAGGGAATGCTCCTTGAGGTCCAGAGGCTTCCTAATCAGTCAGTGGCTGGAAGGAGCACGGTCACACCCTCCACTCCCTTCCACAGGCTAGTAATCCGCTCTAGGATGACCACCTGAGAAGGGAGGCTGAAATGTGTAGAATAATTAGGACTAGAAAGAAAACAAGCCTGGTGAACAGATACACAGTCACTGACACTTAAATGATTTCCCTGTTCTCCCTTATTCTACATTTTAACATCTCTGTCACTGATAAGGTCTCATATTCCTTTTGCCAAAGTTCTCCCACGAATATGGGAGGACCCATGTACGAATATAGCACAGAAATAATATATTCTGTAGGAGATAAGCATCTCACTTTTTTAAATTGTTTGACAATTCCTTTCTTCAAACTTCATATTATTTTCTTGACAAACTGGTTTTTTAAAGATTATTTGAGAGAGCGAGCGAGTGAGCAAACGAGCACAGGGGGAGGAGTAGAGGGAGAGGGGGAGAGAATCTCAAGCAGACTCCCCACTGAGTGCAGAGCCCGATGCAGGGCTCGATCTCACGACCCTGAGATCATGACCTGAACTGAAGACAGACACTTAACTGACTGACCCACCCAGGTGCCCCAAAACTGACTTCTTGATTAACTGTCACAATCCTCTCTCATGGGAAAAAGTTTGCAGTTGCTGCCACTGACCAAGATTTCCCATAGATATAAATTTCTCTTTAGAAACAAAGGATTTTTTTTTCTGCAAATTTATTTGCTTGAAATACACTTTTGTTCTAACAGTTGTACCCCATTTAACCTGCTGAACCAGATCGATCTGCATCTAGGTCTCTTAGGACATCCAATACTTTGATGCAAACCCTCCCTGTTCTTCTCAAGTCAGAATGACTTCAACTCAGGTTAGAGTCTCACTTGCTGAATCATAAAGCTGTCTTCAACATAATTTAGGAGCCATTTGATAGCTGTATTTGTAACCCAACAGATGTCTAGGTAGTTAAAGGCCTCTGGAGGATGGTGCCACGCAGTTTGGAACTCTTTCAAAGTGGCCCAGTATTTTTCATTGTTGCTACCTCTCGGTCCCCAGGGACTCTGACAGATGCAGCAGATGCCCACTGGAGCTTCTTCTGTCTTGTTTATTCTTTATATCCTCTCCTAACACCCAATAATTTTTTTTATTCACCAAAGTCTCTTGGAAATACAAGTTGAAATGACATCTTGAATATAACTAATTCCTTCTAAAGAGGTCAAAAGGATTCATGCATGAGATATCTTCGATATGTTGCAGAGAAACAAAAAGGATATTGCTTCATTACATTGAACCCGAATTTTGAGAATTCAGAGGGAAAATAGTATTATCACAATCTAACAGTATTGAAATTTAACACGACGTGATGTTATGTGGGTACTAAGGTTAACTTTTATGTATGCCATTTCATTGCTCAAAATGAGAATTTGTAGGATAAAGTCATTTGGCTTTGTAGCAGGGGCAACTGAAGTTTGCCACTCCTCCAAATACCTTATAAATTATCCTCTATGACCTCTTGCCTACATGCATGCCCGCTGTACCTCATGAGCTGTCAATCGTCCACTCAGAACACAGCATCCCATCTTATCTTATTCCAAAATCCTCTTTTCTACTCTGTTCCTCATTGCAACCACATGTACCCACCCACCCACTGCCCTCTACAAGACACGCTCCACAGAACTGGCATGCAATTAAGACAAGGGCACAGATCAGATGCCAAGAACCCCATGCCATATTTTGTGGCAGAATATTTTAGCCAACACTTTATTTGTGATGTGAATTGTACTTGTTGATTGGCCAAGATGAAACAGACTCAATCCAGAAATTACAATTTTTGAGTGTAAGGAGAACTGTACATACATTAACTGTAACAGAAGGGAAAATATTATTATAGGATCATAAAACCTACTATAGGAGTATCAATCCTCCAGAGAGGCCAAAAATTCTTGGCTACCTTCAGTCACAGAACAAACACAATTCTTTAGAATGATAAGATATATTTCCTCCCACTGAGCAGTTGAGAGACGAGTTTTATTTTGAGGTATTTATCACATACAAAAGATTTTCAAATTCATAGGTCATGTTTCCATGTAAACAAGCATCTAATTCACCTGTTTAGTGCATAAACAACACTGAAATGAGTAGTGTGTATTAAACAGTATATTTGTCTCTGATCTTTAATGTATATTAAATAGATTTTGAGATTTCGTAGATTTCTAGGACACTTTTCCTTCATCGTTTCCCAACTCTCTCTTTCACTAAAATGAAGCAATACCAGGAAAGGACTTTGTTGTGGTGATAATGGTCATTCATTCACACACCCCTGGGATCTAGAATAAGCCCTGACACATAACAGGTGCGCAGCAAACTGTTGTACCTTTCAATAAAGACCTTGAGAGCATTATGCTAAGTGAAATAATAAACACAGAAAGACAAATATTGCATGGTGTCACTTATAAGCGGAATCTTAAAAAACAAAAACAAAGCCAAACATAAAAACAGAGAGTAAAAAAGTAGTTGCCAGGGCTGGCAGCAATTGGGAGATATCGGTAAAAGGAGACACGCTTCCAGCTGTAAGCTGAATAAAGTCTGAGGGTCTAATGTAAAACATGGGGACTCTAAGTGAATAACATTCACTTATGTAATTAAAACTTGCTAAGAGAGTATAACTTAAATGTTCTCTCTCTCTCTCTCTCTCACACACACACACACACACAAATCATTACAAATTTACTGTGAAGGGGGTTGGAAGAGCTCTGCTATCATGAATGATTGTTGCAGAACTCAATGGAAATTGCAAATATGTACATACAGGTGCTTGCAAATAGATCATATACCTTTTCACTTGGTCAGATAAAATTCATCCTGTTTATTTTTTTGGGGGGTGGCAGCTATCATAGATATTTAACAGGCAAATTTGTGCACTGAACTGATCTGTCACTCTTAAGCCAGAGAATAGAAACATCCAAAAATTATTTTGACATTGGGGGAACTCTTTCCTTGTTTTTCTAGTAATGGCTTGGCACATGGGTACCAAAAGGAACTAGGCAATCCACTAAAAATTACCACATCCAATTCTTTGACTATAGTTCAGCTAAATGGCTGACAAAGGAAAAATTATAAAGTTGATGCCATGTATTTCTGGGCATCCCTCTTTACATAGTTTTGTGTGATCCTTAAACACAGTTTATGAGGGAATGTTAAAAAAAATTAAAAATGGTATTTATTCCAGTATCCCAGACTTAGATGCCTATCATTCTTACCAGGAGATGCCTTCCTTCCCTAATTCTTTCTACATGGTTTCTAAATTTTAATCCTGTGTTTAGTCATATGAATTTATACAATAAAGTAAATTCAATAATATTAGACCTCTATTTTGACCATATCACTTCATATGCAGTTGCTTTTTCTGAACCCAATTAAGGAAGGGCAAGCAGCCACCTGATGCTCAGAGCTTTGAGTCTTTGTACTCAAAGCTACTTAAAGTACCTGCATTTCATTTTCAGCACCCTCTGAAATAACACAGTTGAGAGAGAATTTCACACAATAATTTTTTTTCTTAGAATAGTCCAAATATTAAACTAACGAGAGTTAAATTCTTCTTATGCCTTCATAGGTTTTAGCCCATGTTTTACCATATCAGGCAGTGGGACCCAAGGTGTGAGAAAATGGGTGATTTCAAGGTGACTTTCCAGATAGCTTCAAATACCATCCCCATCTTCTGTGGAAAAAACTAGTGAAGAGATGCTACTCATAGAGATTCTTCTTAGTTATATATGTATATAAACCAAGATCAAAAGGTTTACCACACTGCCAGCATGCTGCCTGGAATTCCTAGTTTCTCAGAAGTCTATATGCCCACACTGAACACAAAGTCCTTTCCTATTTGTTTACCTGTAATTGCCTACTCAACCTTTCCAGGCTCAACAAGGCTTAAGAAACTATGGGCCGCTCCTGACCCCATCAGTGTCCAGGTAAACTTACCCACTCTTGTCTTTGTAGCCACGTTATACCCCACACAGACCTTGATTAGAACATGGTAATACTCTACCAGATTCTGAGATTTTAAGGAAAAGAACCATCCTTATATACATAAAGCAGAGCATCATTTGAGCACATGATATAGTCTCAATAAGTATTTGTTGAACAAATCAATGAATGGGTAAGTCATGAAACTCAAATGATCCACCAGCTCATCCAGTCCCCCAAAGATCTTCCTGAATCACTGGAAATTAGTTGAGAGAACTAAGTGTCCTTTTAATCTGCCAATATCTGTTGGGATACTTTAACTGAAACAATAGAAACAAATTCTGGCTAATAGTAAAAAAAATACTAACTGGTAAGATATGTCTAACTAAGAGAAACTAAGGAAGGCTGAAAAACTCTAGGATTCAGAAAATGCCAAACAAAGTCAAAGAGCCCTTGGGGTGTACACAGGATGCCACTGTCACGATGAATAAGCTTCCAACAGTTTTCAGACCTTGTCATCCCACTCAAAATTGAAATTCCAGGAGAGCACCTGATCTTGGCCTACTTTGGATCAGATGCCAACCCTCTACAGGGGAGAGTCAGTCAACTTTCTTGGCTGCGCCATCTGCATTTTTATGACAAGGGAAGGATTTACATCAAAAGAAAAATTAGTCTGCTGTTATAAAAAGGCAGCAAAATAGATACTGGACAAGAAAAAAAAAATAGATGTCCTCTACACCAATCATCTGGGCACATTTTGACTTATGTCCTCTATCTTTATCTTTGTTCTGATAGAACTTTATTGCTTATTCTTTTATTCAGCAAATACATCTTAGGAAGCTGCTATGCCAAGAATCACTCGAGCAGTAAGGATACAGCAGTGAATATATCTGACACTTTCCCCTGCTCTCATGTATCTTACATTTTAATCAAAGGAGACAGACAATTAACTAATATGCAATAAGCCATGAGGCAATTAGTGAAATGAAGAAAAATGAATTAGAAAAAGTAAATACTGCAGTTGCTGAGGGAAGGATGTAGTTGCCACTTCAGAAAGGATGCTCAGGGAAGGAAGGCTTCTCTGATAAGGGGACATTTGAGCAAGAACCTCCAAGAACAGATGGCAAGCCATGTTGATATCTGGGGAATGAGAGGACGAATATTTTAGGGAGAAATGGGGATATTATTGGGAATGTAAATTAACAGTAAGGAGGCCAGTGTACCCAGAATGGGGCAAGGAAAAGTTGTAGGAGAAGGACCACAAGGGTAATAGCAAGGCCACATTATACATTTATAACCATAATAACTATAATAATTATAACATAATTGTAATCCTGCCATAACCATTAATATATTATGTATATTATATATAATTATATTAATAGATAATGCTCATTTTTTATGACCTTGGTAAAATACATTGATTTTATTGTGAATGAGATGGGATTTTTTTTAGAGGTTTTTGAAACAGATCTAATTTATATTTTAAAATGGTCCCCTTGATTTTTGTGGGCATAACAGACTATGTGGGCAAAAACAGAAACATGGAACCTTGTTATGTTGCTGTTACAATCCTGGCTAGTTATAATTTTGCCCTGGAGTAGACTAAAAGAAGTAAGGGACAGATTATTGAATGTATTTGGGGGGGTAGCATTAACACAATTAGCAATGAATTCAATGTGGGCTATGAGGGAAAGTGTTTAGCTTGATCAAATGCAATGATAGAGTTTGCATTTATTAGAAAAGAAGAATATGTAAAGTGGAAATTTGAAGGTATAATGTGAGCAGGAATCAGGAATGCAGTTGTAGACATGCTGATTTATAAATGCCTGTTGTAAATCCAAGGACATATCCAGTAGACAGTCAGATGTGGGTGTTGATTTGGGAGAAAGATCTGACCTAAGGATATAAATTTAGAAATCATGTAGGTAAAGATTGGTTTTAGACATATTTTCTTTTCTGTCTATAGTTAATAATCAGTTATTTCATTCAGCCATAGGCTTTAAAAACTAAGTGTATGGCCCTCCAATTGTAGAGGTTAGGAACCTGAGTAGGACCCATCAAAGGTGACAAAGAGATAGGGCCAAAATTGTCACAAACTAAGAAAGGGATGTCCCAGAAGTCAAACGATCCAAGAAAGACTGAGAACTAGTGAAAACATACATATGGGTCAGCCAGTGTAAAAACAGCTTGGCACTTTTTAAAATATTTTAGAAAAATTACAATTCTGAAATTCCACTCGTAGGTATCTACCCAAGAAATTAAAATCTATGTTCACACAAAAACATAGGCACAAAGGTTTACCACATCATTATATAGAATAGCCCAAAGAGGGAACAAACAAAGTGCCCATCAACTAATGAGCTGATGAACACAATGTGGTCTATGCGTCCATCAATGACTATGTGGCAGTAACAAAGGAAAAAAAAGAAGACATGCTACAGCATGGATGCATCTCCAAACTTATAGTAAATGAAAACTACTAATTGAAAGAAACAAAACAATAAAGACCACATATCCTATGATTCCATTGATATGAAATGTCAAAAGAAAGAGAGAAAAGACAGGAAAGAAAAGAAAGAAAGAGGAAGGAAAGGAAAAAGAAAGAAAAGAAAGAAGAAAGAAAAAGAGAAGAGAAAGAAGGAAAGAAAGAAAAGAAACAAGAAAAGAAAAGAAAGGAAAGGAAAAGAAAAGAAAGAAGAAAAGAAAAGAGAAAAGAAAAGAAAGGAAAGGAAAAGAAAAGAAGAAAAGAAAAGAAAAAAAGAAAAGGAAAGAAAGAGAAAGAAAGACAGGCAAGTGTACACAGACAGAACATTTAATGGCTGCTGGGATCTGGGGATTGGGATGGAGAGTAAGCTCTAAAGGGCACGAGATGCTCATCTGTGTGATGGCTATGTTCTAACATTACATTGTGGTGATGGCCGCACAGCTCAGTAAGTTTACTAAAGTCACTAAATTGTACACTTAAAATGGTTGTGGTTTACTGTATGTGATAATACTTCAATAAAGTTGTTAAAAGAAAAAAAAAATAATCCATCAAGTCAGATGACCTTAGGATTTTGTCACCTGGGGTTACAAGTACAATTTACAAGAGCTCATTGTGTGGTCTGGTGGGGCCACTGAAAAGACAATGGGAGGGCAACCACCGAAACACTGAAATCATACTTCAAATTAATCCAATTACTAGATAAAGATTGTTTCCCTGTAACTGCTTAACAAAAGCTAAAGAAAAATCACTTTAGCAGTATCCACAGTCTCCCAATTTTTCATGCACAGTGTTCAACAATTAATCTAAAATCACCAGGCATGCCAAAATGCAGTATCAAGGAGAAATGATATATTAGAAACAGACTCTGTGTCTGGAGTTAGGGACATTTACTTCTACTTAAAATAGTGGTGATTGTATCATGACTAACATAACATAATAAAATAAAATTAAAAAAATAGTGATGATTAATATCTTCAGAAAAATAGATGAATGGAATCATGAATTCTGCTTAGTTGGAATTTTATAGATTCCAGAGAACTATAATTTATAAAAGATAGTGGGAATTATAGAATCGAATAATAAAAGAACTGAAATTAATAATTCAATTATTGTGTTAAATGGTAGATTAAACACACAGAGGATT
The DNA here is from genome assembly GCF_004348235.1 of Phoca vitulina. Classification (NCBI taxonomy): domain Eukaryota; kingdom Metazoa; phylum Chordata; class Mammalia; order Carnivora; family Phocidae; genus Phoca; species Phoca vitulina. The sequence goes on along the minus strand of NW_022589718.1, from coordinate 35,081,078 downwards.
AATAATAGTCAGTAGTCAATATCCAGATCCTTCAACATGAGGGGGAAAAAAGATGGGAAATAAAGAAAATTTTGAGTCCTACTGGACATATAAAATGTTGTAACATCTATGTATTTATTAGAATCCTAAGCAGAAGAAGAGAGAAACAGGAAAGAAGCATTATATAAAAAGATAAGTGAAAATTTCTCCAAATTGAAGAGAAACACGGACTCTCAGATTTAGGAAGCAACAGGACCACCAGGAAAAAAAAAAAAGAAAAAAGAAAGAAATTCTCACCAAGAAATATTATAATAAAACTGCTGAAATCTGAAGAGAAAGAAAAAAATCTAAAGAATTCAGAGGAAAAACAGCATATTGCCTCAAAAAAAAAAAAGCAACAATTAGGTTTATAGCTGATTTCTTTTCTTTTTTTTTTTTTAAAGATTTTATTTATTTATTTGAGTGAGAGAGAATGAGAGATAGCACGAGAGGGAAGAGGGTCAGAGGGAGAAGCAGACTCCCTGCTGAGCAGGGAGCCCGATGCGGGACTCGATCCTGGGACTCCAGGATCATGACCTGAGCCGAAGGCAGTCGCTTAACCAACTGAGCCACCCAGGCGCCCTATAGCTGATTTCTTAACGGAAATGATGGAAACCAGAATTCAATGAAATGACATATTCAACTTCTGGAAGAAAATAAATGCCTACCAAAAAAATGTACATCAAGCAAAACTGTTCTACAAAATAAGGGGGAAGAATTTTAAAACAAAGAACAATCACACAGTCAGCACCAACAGACACCTATTAAATGAAATACTGTATACCAGTTTCAAATGGAAATAAGATGAATGCAAAAGGAAGCACAGAACATTAAGAATGAATACAGAGCAGTGAATGTCAATGATAAAAGGAAATATGTGGATAAAGCTAAATAAATATTGATAGTATAAAACAAAAATGAAAATAAAAAAGATGAATTATAAGAAATGTAAAATTTAAGTACATAACAAAAAAGAACATAACAAACACTTAAGGCATCTTTATTTGTCTGGGAATGGTAAAAGGTCATGTTTCTATTATGTAAGGCAAGACTGAATGGGGTAATCTATGGGGTAACCACTGAAATGATAAACGAACAATTCTTGACTCTTCCGTCTGTTCAAGCTGACAGGACAAGATAATACTGCAGCCTGGGAGGCTTAAACAACGTAAATTTATTCTCACTGTTCTAGAGGCTGGAAGCTCAAGGTCAAGGCTTGGCAGGGCTGCTGTCTGAGTAGAGTGGTCTTCCTGTTTTGCAAGCAGCTGTGTTCCTGCTGCGTCTTCAGGTGCACACATGGACAGTGAAAAGTTTCTGGTATCTCTCTCTTCTTATAAGGATACTGATCCTATTAAAATAAGTCCTACTTTATGCCCTCAACTTACCTTAACTTCCTCCTTAAAGTCTTTATCTCTAAACAGTCAAGTTGTGGGCTAGGGCTTCAACATTTATTTTAAGCAAGGGACATGATTCAGTCATTACAATTACTAAAGAAGATTAACTGGATTAAAAATATTTTATTAGTCCAAAAGAAGAGAAAGGAGAGGAAAGGAAATATAGAAAGATTTGGTAAGTAGAAAAATAATAGAATGACATTAGAAATTGAAATATATCATTCAAAATAAACCTAATTTCTCTAAATACTCTAATTAAAAGACAAAGATTATAAGAATTTTATAAACAACGAATCCCAACTATGCTGAAAATACACAATTTAAAAGGATACAGAAAATTAAAAACAGGATGGAGATCATAAAACAATAATTTAAAAAATGATGGTATGGAAGATTGACCATATTGACCTCAAAAAATTAAAAATAGAACTACCCTATGATCCAGTAATCACACTACTGGGTATTTGCCAAACAAACAAACAAACAAACAAAAACACTAATTCAAAGGGACACATGCACCCCGATGTTTATAGCAAATTATGGAAGCAGCCCAAGTGCCCCTTGGCTGATGAATGGATAAAGAAGATGTGGCATATATTATATACAACAGAATATTACTCAGCCATAAAAAAGAATGAAATCTTGCCATTTGCAACAACATGGATGGAGCTAGGGAGTATAATGCTAAGTAAAATAAGTCAGAAAAAGACAAATACTATATGATTTCACTCACATGTAGAATTTAAGAAACAAAACAAACAAGCAAAGAGAAAAAAGAAAAAGAGATACAAACCAAGAAAGAGAATCTAAACTGTGGAGAACAAACTGATGGTTCCCAGAGAGGAGGTGGGTGGGGGTTGGGGGAAAAAGCTGAAAAAAAATGGTGCTCAAAACTGAATTATGTCCCCCTCAAATTCGTGTATTGAAGTCCTGATCCGCAGTGTGGTTATATTTGGAGTAAAGAAGTAATTAAGGTTAAATGAGGTCATAGGGTGAAGCCCTGATCCAGTAGGATTAGTGTCCTTATAAGAAGAAGCACCAGAGATTTCTCTCTCTCTGCCATTTGAGGACATAATGAAAAAGCAGCCAACTCAAGCCAGAAAGAGGGTTCTTACCATAAACGAAATCTGCTAACACCTTGATCTTGAACTTCCTGGCCCCCACAACTGTGAGAAAATAAATTTCTGTTGTTTAAACCACCCAGTCAGTATTTCTCTATGGCAGCCCAAGCGGACTAAGGCAGGTGATAAGCTATAACGATGGCAGAAAGAGTCGATTATGTCAGAAACAACATTGGTGATTGAGGTATTTCATGATAACAAATGGGGTAATTCCAAAATTATAAAGATTCTTAATTTGTTTGCATGTTGTAATGGAGATTCAACCTACCTAAAGTAAAATTTAAAATCCACAGGTATTTTTTTATACACCTCTCACAGTAATTGATAGAACAGGAGATAATCAGTAAGGAAACAGAGGACTTGAAATACATAATTAATAAATCTGTCTTAAGTAACATATGTAAACACTACCTCTAAAAGCTGTAGAATAGATGTTTTGGATGCACAGAAAAACATTAACTGAAAGTGCCATTATATAGGAACTTAAAGCAAATTCACAAAATGTCCAAAGGACTGTCATGATACAGGGCATGCTCTTTAATCAAATGAAATTAAATTAGAAAATACTTAAAAAGAGGACTTAAAATATCCCAAGTATTTTGAAATATAGAAATGCACATTAAGAAAAAAAAAAAAAAAACCTTTTGTCAAAGAAGGAACCTAAGGACGCCTGGGTGGCTCAGTCAGTTAAGCGTCTGCCTTCAGCTCAGGTCATGATCCCAGGGTCCTGGGATCGAGCCCCGCATCGGGCTCCTTGCTCAGTGGGGAGCCTGCTTCTCCCTCTCCCTCTGCTGCTCCCCCTGCTTGTGCTCTCTCTCTCTCTCTCTGACAACTAAATGAATAAAATCTTTAATAAAACAAACAAACAAAGAAGGAACCTAAATGGGAATGTGAAAATAGTAAGAAATGATCATGACAATGAGTCCTGCTGGGGGATGCAGGGAAACTTATAAATTGGAGTAAATGTATGCCCCCTAATACCTACATGAGAAAAGCCTGAAGACCAATGAGAAAGAACAACCCAAAATAAGAAGGTAGGAAATAATAAAGAGCAAAGTTTAATAAGGTAGATGAGAAATAGTTGAGAAAGTTTGCTTTATACAAAACTAATTGCTAAAATAACCTCTTAGTAAGACTGATAAGAATAAAAATGAAAGGTACAAAGTACCAATACCAGAAATGAAGAAAAACACTCTAGATTCCACATATATAATAACCTTTTATTTAGGAACATTATTTAGGAAAAAAAACATTTAGGAACAACTCTTTGTTGATGAATAAAACATTTTGGGGAAATTGACAACCACTGTTTTAGAAAAACACAAATGACCAAACAATTTAAAAGTTTTTTAATGAAATATTTTTTCTGTGTATTAAAAAGTTATAAACTTCTCAAAAAGAAACTCTATACTGAAAAGGGCTTCATCAGTGAATTCTTTCAAACCTTCAAGGAAGAAATAAAGCCAAATATTTACAGACCAAAAAAAAAGGAATAATTCCGACTGTTAATTTGTTATGAGGTCAGAAAAGCTTATTGCTAATATCTGATGAGTACATGACACAGGAAAATTCAAGATCAGACTTCTCTCATAAACATTAGCAAATGTCCTCAACAAAACATTAGCAATAAAATCAGGAGATATACTGTAACACAATGCATTTCTGCTTCTGGGAAGAATGGAGTGGATTATGGCAAATCCAACATCGGTAGAAAATTATATAAAATAAGCCCCTATTTAAAGGCATAAGAGAAATACTGAAAAATGAGATCTAGAAGCCTTCAGATCCTAGCTCATATTCTATAGTCCTATTTTCCTGGGGTATCTGCCAGCTTCAGGTACAAAGCAAAAGGATAAGAATCCAAAGCCACTGTTGTAGATTTGAGAAACCAGATGAGGTTCTGGCCATCTTCCAGGGCTAGAAAGATCAACGTGAACATGCTTCAGGGACTGGAAAAGCATGGGCCCTTCCTCACTTGACATCTACTGTAATTTGAAGCAGGCTAAAATTGTAAGGAGCCAGCTTCTGATAAGCAAGCAGGTTTCTCCAGTTTCTACAATTTGGAGTACACAAAAATGCAAGCTCAGGAGAAGCCCTACAAGCATACCAGGCTCTCAGCTCGAGGGGGATCCCTGCCTGTGAAGACACAGCAGGGAAGAGTCAGAAACAGGCTACCCTTACCAAAATGGTAGCCCACCCTCTCAAGTCCAGTTCCTCATTTTGATCCATTCTTTCTCCCTAGCAGAGGAGAGTGCAAATCCTCCAGGGATCCTCTACATTATTTACAAAACCTTTCTCATTCACAAAAATGAGTAAGCATGCCTAGAGAAAAGGGCATGAAACCAACCAAACAACAAAAATGATGATATAAGTAGATCCATATTTCATGCAGATATTGAACTTAAAAGACATGAATATGTTCAGTGGAGGAAAAAAAAATGAAACTTTGGAGCATCTCACAAGAAAATTAGTTGAAAAAATTGGTCCTTTGGAAGAAAAAAAATAAGCATAAGACTGGCAAACATCAAGCAGGAATGATTTCACAGAAAAGTGGGAAAAACACAAAATACAATATCAGAAATGAAAAGAGTATAACTCAAATAACAGAAACATGAAAAATAGGGCAATTATAAATAACTTTACACTTAGAATTTTGAAAAGTTACTTGAAATAACTAGGTTTCATAAAAAGTACCGTTTAGAAAATAAGACATTAAAATAATAGAAAATTTGGTTAGTTATAATGTTTAAAAAGTAATTTGTAGTTAAAAATATTTTCAAAAACAGAATTCCAGGCTCAGGTATCTTCACCAGTAAATTCTTCTACTGAGGAAATAATGTCAACCCAACCAAAGTTGCTCAGTTAATTTGACAAAAAAAGTACTTCCCCAAATTATTCATGGTCACTTGATGGTCAAATGATCACTTTGTTAGCTGCAGATAAAGCATTTGATAAAATTCAAAACCCAGTCTGTCTGAAAAAAATAGCACAGGAATAAAGGAATAAAAAACTGTTTAATCTGTTAAAAAGACAATTTAATCTCTTAAAAAATATCCACAGAAATACCTAAAGAACACACCATTCTCGATGATAAATTACAGCAAGTTTATGCATTTTCTGTGCCTCCAGCTTTCTGTGAAACAAGGATAGCAACGCATGCAGGTTTATGAGGATTATACATGCACTTACATACAGGCATATATGCATGTATTTGTAAAGCATTTACAAGTAGAAAGGTCTCCATAAATGTTAATTATTATTATTATATAAGCTTAATAAAATTGAAGCTACTTGTCAATTAACTGCGTACAAGGGTTGAGATGGAAAAGGAAGCAAACATTAGCCCCAAGGCTTCAAACCTGTGTGACTTCTAAGTTGTGTGTGAAGAACTGTGAGGAACTGGTAAACTAACCAGCTAGCCCCTGACAGTTTCACAGGTGGGGGTGGGAGGCATGGGACTCCTGGGTCAGCAGTGAGGGACAGGCTCGTGCTGAAAGCAACAGCAGTAGGCAGAGGTACGTCATGTTCATGATTCATGTCCCTGGGTCACTAATGATGGGACTTTTTTCATATAAATGAATTATTTAGAATTGGGATCATCTTGTGAACGATTTTAAGGTTAAGAACTGTCTGGCCATGCTCTCAGATACGTAATCATACACTTCTCTGTCTTCAAGAGATACAAGGGACCAAACCTAGGCTGGGTCGAAAAATCACTTAATTTACTCGCCCTAAGCAAGGACGGTTTTCCCTTTCCTCACCTTACTGGGGATTTAATGTGTTGTCTTATAGACATGGTAGCACAGAATTTGAAAATGGCTTTGTAGAGCCTTTATCTTCTCTGCCCTGTCCTAGAAATTCACATATAAAGAGTGCTACTCAGTAGAATTCTAAAGAGTCAGTTATAAGTATGTTTTCTGATGTTATCATAGTCTTCTCTTATCAGATGATAATCTAATTGTTTTTAAACTCCTGAAGCCATGTAAATATTATCCTTGCAAGTTCTTAAAAAATGGAGAAATGCATTAGTTTAAAAAATTGCTTAATATTCACATCACAGAATTTTGAGTACATTGTCTGAGTAATAACTACTACTCATAATATGCTGACAAAGGCAGCCATAAGACGGACAGTAAATTCTATTTTACTGAAACCAGCTAGTACAGTTGGAGGGAGAATATGAAGGAACAAGAAACTTAAAAATACACTTCTTTTGAAGATGGATTATCATAAACCAGTATACAGTAAAATTTACCTAGAACATTTTGATTTTGTACTTAGTGACAAAAAAATAGGAAGGTGTTTCTGGTAAAATTTAGCTCAAGGTGATGGTTGTCTCAGAAAAATGGGACCTTCAGGTTTCATGATTCTGGAACTAAAATTAAAAATAGGAGGAAGTACAAAAGAGCAACAATTTCAAATGATTACTCTAGTTCTAAATTCCTCTTTTGATCTGGAGACCCACGATTTTACATGGGAAACACAAACTCCAGCTGGCTTCCAGCTCTCTCATTCCACTCCCTTCACCTGATCCTGTTCCCTCCATATGGGCAGACAGTTCTCCAGGTGCTGTGAAGCTGTGTAAAGTGAGGAACTGAGGGTCCTGTGCTCCAGAGCATCATTTGGGGAATGCCTGAGTATGGAAGGCAGAGAGAGCTCTCCATCTGGAGCTAAGAGCGAGCATGGCTACCGCCCATGATAAGAACTTTGGCTCCCTGAGTTCATGGTGTCCCTCCTGTAAAACAGCCCATTGTGCCATCTGGCCCTTGGGTGTCACCTGGAGGGAAGGAGGGCTTGGGGAACTGACTTAAAAATGAAGCTCCTTTGTCTACTGCTACTGCTGAGAGCATGAGCCTACCCCTTACAGCTGACCCAGGAGTCCCCAGTCTCCCATTCATGGCGGGGGCTAGCTGGTTAGTTTACAACTTCCTCACAGTTCTTCACAAACCACAGCTTCAGAATCACCCAGATTTGAAACCTCAGAGTTAATGTTTGCTTTCTTTTCCATCTCAACACTCATATGCAATTAATGACAAGTGGCATCAATTTTTTAAGCCCATATAATAATAATAATAATAAACATGAACATTTATGGAGATCTTTCTCTAAGTGCTTTACAAATACATGCATATATGCATGTGTGTGTGCATATATAACCTTCGTAAATCTGTGTGCATTGTTATCCTGGATTTGCAGAAACTTGGAGGCACAGAAAGAACACAAAACCTTTCCCAAGCCACCAAACTCGTAACTGCTGGACCCAAGAGTCCAGCAAATCCGTCTCTTCTCTTCACCTGAGCTCTCAACCACTCTGCTATGTATCTCTGTAGTTAATTTCCTCCCTTTGTCCCCCTCTTTGTTCTGTGCTGTAATTTCTATGCTCCTAGGGGACCAAAGACCTTATAATCTAACTTCATAGTCCAATTGTAAAATAGGCACACAACTTAATTAACACAAGTAGACTGAGCTAATCTCTCTAGACAATCCAAGAAAAAGTAAAAGGGAGGTAAGGGTAAGAAGGGATTTGTTCCAGTTTAAAGTATTCAGGAAAGATTTCTAGAGAATAAAACACCATTCTGAGCAAGCTCTCAACAACACTGAGAAAGTCTTCTGTACACCACAAAGCAGCTCTTCACGCCACCCTGTTCAGTGGTGCTTCTAGTCTTCACTACCCACCCCCAGACCCCACTGACCATTACCCTTGCTAGGTAAACACGTCAATGACTTCATTAAGATCACAGGTTATCACACCAAAAAATAAGAAGCTAAAAATAAAGATGCTTAAAGAAGTTAGTCTGAAAAGGCTACATACTGTGATTCCAACTCTATGCCATTCTGGAAAAGGCAAAACTATGGAGACAGTAAAAAGAGCAGTGGTTCCTGGGTGGGGGGGATGTGGGGGAAGAGGATGAATAGGTGGAGCACAGAGAATGTTTAGGGCTGAGAAAACTATTCTGCATGATAGTTTAATGACGGAGACATGTCATTATATGTTTGTCCAAACGCAACACCAAGAGTGAACCCTAACATAAACTATGGACTCTGGGTGATGATGATGTATTGGTGTAGGTTCATCAGTTGTAACAAATGTACCACTATAATGAGGGGTGTTGAATAGTGGGGGAGGCTGTGCATGTGTGTGGGGCAGGGGTATATGCAAAATCTTTGTACCTTCCCCTCAATCTTGTTGTGAACCTAAAACCACTCTAAAAAAAAATGAGATCGGGGCGCCTGGGTGGCTCAGATGTTAAGCATCTGCCTTCGGCTCAGGTCATGATCCCAGAGTCCTGGGATTGAGTCCCACATCGGACTCCCTGCTCGGCGGGAAGCCTGCTTCTCCCTCTCCCACTCCCCCTGCTTGTGTTCCCTCTCTCACTGTGTCTCTCTCTGTCAAATAAATAAAAATCTTAAAAAAAAAAAAATAATAAAAAAAAATAATAAAAAAAATGAGATTAAAAATAAATAAATTTTTAAAAGACCACCTTGTGACTCCCACACCCCCACAAACACCCATGATTACCCAGGACTCCGAGTAGAGGGTTTCTCTCCATTCCTTCTCTTCATCTATTTTAGTCCCCCTCCTTCACCATCACTACACTTGTACTTGATTCCATTGTTTACAAATACTTATTTCATCAATTAATTCCCCTTAATTTTGTATCTTTAAATGTTCCCTTCCCATTTGTTCCTTCCCCTTCCATATAAAATTTTCAATTATTTACCATTTATTTTTAAAGACCTACTATGAGTTCCAATAGTTAAGCTTCTAGAAAGAAGCATCATTCCACTGTCTTCACATTGTGATCTCCAATTCTTCCCTGTAGTCCATCATTTGCCATGCTATTTCTCTTAAGTCATTCTACGAAATTCCTCATTTTGATATGAATCAATGTCAATTAATCACTATCAATATTCCTGCTCCTTTTAGCACTGAAAGCCAATCCCCCCTTAGAAACTTTCTCTTGGTTTGGTTTCCACTGCACATTCACTTGTAATATTCCTCCTAAATTTGTGATAATTCCTTCTCACTCTCCTTCAAGGTCAGCTTACCTTCTGCTTGCCTCTTAAATAGTGAAGTTAATCTAGGTTATTTTCTTGACTTCCTTCGCTTGTTACTCAAGGATCACCTCCCAGGCAATCTAAACCAGACCCATTTTCCAGAGCCTACATATCAGGGACTGAATTTGATTGTGGCTTCCTAGAATCCTGAGTTAAGAATGATTCTAAGATTAACCATGGGTTTAGAGAGAAGGACTATGATTGACTAGTGAAGTCTTCCATGGACACAGAAGATGCAAAGGCTGTGTAGACCCACATTTGCCAGTCTGTACATATATGCTGATAATTGCTGAATTTTTTTCTCCTATTCATATGCATATATCCATCTGTGACTTGGACGATGCTACATAGACCTACCAAAAAGACTACACACACAGTTTGCAAGAGCATCAAATATCAAGTATGAAGATGTAGTCCAAAAATATTTTGCTTGCATGATTGACATAGGCTATAAGATACTAAGCCTGAATTTATCACCTTGTGCCAAACCTCTTCTTCCTCATATCTTCCTTATTCTGAATTGCGCAATTCAAATTCAGGGCCACTATGTATGCAGCTTCATAGGTTGGGCTCTTCAAACTCCAGGGGCTACCATTCACATAATAGACAGTGTTCATGGACCCCCTAGACTTGTGTGGTGCAGTAAACCTGTCACTTCCCTAACAATCCAAACCAAAAATCTAGGTTCTACCATGTCCTTAAGTCCAGTGGATCAATACACCCTTCCACTTCATCCCCCCCCCCAACCAACTGCCTTATCTCCATGCCAACTCCCACTGCTTTGATCACATGCCTCTAGTGTAAGCCCTTGCCAGAATCTGTCTCCATTCATCGTCCCTTCTATTCAGTCCATCTGTATACTACATTAGGCAGAGTCAAGCATTTGAAACACACTGGTTGTGACATCCCATATTTAAAACACCAATGCCTCCCCATCAACCTGCAGCATGAAACCCAAAACTCCCCAGCTGGATGCTCTGTCTTCCAACATCACAGCCTGCTTCCCTCTCCATCCAAATCCAAGGCCAGTCCTTGAGCGCAGCATCCCTGCCTCACACCCCTGCTCCAACCTTGGCAAAAAGCACAGGATTCCTCGCACATGACATGGTGCTTGTTCACTTCATGCCTTCTCACATCTTATTTTCTCTCTCAATTCTCCCAGTCTCATCATCCACAAAATGCATGTTGTCCATTGTTCTCTTGTCAAAGTTTCCATTACTCTTTCCTCTATCTGCTTTGTCGCTCTCTTCATACCTTGTTAATGTCTAACCATATTATTCACTATCTATGTCTATGTCTCTCTTCCCTTCCAGACAATTAGTTCCCTGAGACTGAGGAAAGGGAACCATCTATAGTTATATCCTATGCAGCCAACACAATAACTGGTACTCAGTGGGGCTCCATAAATACTGTTGAATGCATCAATAGAGGTTTTAAAGATCACCAACCTCTTGTTTCTATAGTTCTCAAGTAAACTCATGAAATTAGTATTAGCAGAGAAAAAGTAGACTATGTATATTAAAATCACAGATACAGGACAGAAAAATATATAACAAGAATACCTAAATTCAAAGAAAATAAGAACAGGTGGAGATTAGTCTTGATGAATATAATTTTTATCTCTTTCTCATAAAATACATCTCACTGAGAATGCCATCATGGGAGATTATTGACCACTCATGACATCTTGCTTTCATTCAAAGGTCAATACTTTTTTCTAATTTCAAAATGCGTTTTGGAAAAATCTCATTGTTAAGAAAATATTTAAATGCAATATTTTGTAAGCTGTATTGGAAAAATCTCGTTGTTAAGAAAATATTTAAATGCAATATTTTATAAGCTGTATTTTGAATGGATGATTTTTTAAATAACTGTAATATAGGGTTGCCATATTTAGCAAATAAAAATATAGAATGCACAGTTTAATTTTAATTTCAGATAAACAATGATTTTTTTTTTTAGTCTAAGTATGTATAATGCAATATCCAGGGCATACCTATAACAACAACAACAAAAAAACATTGTTTATATACAATCCAAATTTAAATGGTGGCTCTCTATTTTATCTGGCAACACTATTATGAAGTTACAGAAAGTTGAGTTAAGAAGTCACAAAACTCCTAATACTATGTCAGCCTGTCTTTAAATATAGATACAGATGTAGACAGAGATACAGATACAGATATAAATTCTATTCAAATTCTTCCTTTCTTATGCCATAAAATTATAATATTCCCAGACATCCTTTCTTCTCAACAAATAAAAAAGAATAATGATGCCGAAATATTATTCAGTTTAAGCTAGGACCATACTTTCTTGACTTGTGGATAGTCTGTATTCTGGGAAGCTGTGACCCAGTATTCTAATTATTTATCATAAAGGTCATTCCACTGTGTTAACATTCACACTGAAGCGTGACCCTGAATAATCGCAGGGCAATTTCTTCCAAATACATTCTCTTTCTGTACATCTTAAATTCATGTGGCTCTTTTTGGACTAATTACTCTAATGAGGTATTCAATAAAGGGATTCAAGTATTTTTCATAACCACATTCTAATTTAATGATGGAGAAGATGATGCTTCACTTAATCCTCTAATCACAAGGAAAATGACACAAACAGTTTATCCTCTTTCATTCCCTGTAGATGTCTAGGAGCTCAGTAGACCCTTAAATGCCCACGACTAGATTGAGTTTCCTCTATTGGTAGTTGTAAACACATGTTTGAAGTCAAAAGGTAAGTCACTAAGAACATAAAGTAAAAAAAGAGATACCGTAAGAATTGATCCACCCTCTTTATAGGTGAAGTACCAGACATGGATAAAATTTACATGACATAAATATAAACAAGAAAAAATAGTTCTAATAAAAGATTCTAAAACAAAAAGGGAGGAGAATATGGCTCAGGAAAGGGGAGGAAAATAGTTTTACTGCAGAAAGCAGATAGACATTTCAGAAGGGCATACTTTCTAATTCCAAGAGAAAGTAAAATTTTTGTTGAAAATGATGTATGAAATATTAGATTGTTAGAGCACAGACTCAAGGAAATATGGCTAAGGGACAGACACAAATTAAAGATGAGTCAGATGAAATAAAAAATGGTTTGTACTTAATAGAAGAAAAAGTTTGATTCTAGAAATTGAGCCAGCATTAGAATAGTAATGAACAGAAGCAACACTGAAAAAAATTGAACTAGGATAGTGGATGACAAGCTGGAAAAACTGCCTGGTTTTCAAGAATGGAAAAAGAGTTAAACATTATCTGAGAGAAGATGTGGGTATAACCAACATGACATTGTCTCTAATTCATGTTCCTTGAAAAACACACAGGGTAGCACCAAACGCATATTCACCATATTGGAGAGCAGCAAAATTTTTTTTGCCGCAAAACTATTTGTAAAGAAGAATTAAACATCTAGATTCCATCAGATGAAAATTTAACTCTTAAAGGCAAAGGAAAGAATCTTATAGACATGAAATCAAAAAATTAGATTAACGAGTCAGGAAGAAAACTTAAATTGAACTAAGATTTCTTCTCCCCAACATCAGATAACCTTCCAGAATCATGAATAGAAAAGTTTATGACTTATAATTCTATATTCAGCAATTCATTCAACAAAAATTTATTAAGGACCAATTTTGTACCAAACACTGAGGGTGTTTGGCTGAGGGTGGCTAGAGACAGTAATTGCAATCATGTTTAGAGGCAAGAGGAAGGCTGAGAAAGTCAATTTTTCACATTCCTTTGCCAGTGGCATTCAGAAGCACTGTAGGCTACCCTGCATTAAATCACACCAAGGAACCCCAACGAAGAGAAGGTGCAAGAGTGTTCTAACTAGAAAAGAATTAACCAGACATGTCTATTTATTGCTCCTTGTCATTGGGGTAGAGGCTGTGGCCTCAGAGTCAACCTCCCTTCCCCTCCTTTTTCAGTTGTTTATAAACGTTCCATCTATCAATACAGTGGGTGCATTACAGAAAGAATGTGCTGTTTTTGGACTTGCTCTACGAGGGGGCTTTGCATACCGGCCATTGGTCATTGCCCCTCTATGAACCTGAGACAAAGCCACACTTGACTGTCATAATCTAAAATCAGATACAACCATTAACAGTATTGGCTAAGTTTTGCCACTGAGTTCAAGTATAAAAGGATTGCTGAGTAGCAAAAAAATATTTCAACTTACATTTTTCTGAATAATTGTTATATTAGTTATAAAACAGAATGCAAATATCTTTAATATATTGACAGATCATATATGCTATATATGCATATAAAGTTTTTATTTAAATCCAATTAGTTAACAGTGTAATATTAGTTTCGGGTGTACAATAAAGTGATTCAACACTTCCATACATCACCTGGTGCTCATCACAAGTGCACTCCTCAATTCCCATCACCTATTTCACCCATCCCCCTACCCACCTCCTCTCCAGCAACCCTCAGTTTATTCTCTATAGTTAAGACTCTGTTTCTTGGTTTGTCTCTCTTTTTTTCCTTTGCTTTATTCTTTCTCAAATTCCACATATGAGTGAAATCATACAGTATTTGTCTTTCTCTGACTGACTTATTTTGCCTAGCATAATACTCTCTAGCTCCAACCATATCATTGCAAATAGCAAGATTTTATTCTTTTTTATGGCTGAATAATATTCCTGTGTGTGTGTGTGTGTGTGTGTGTGTGTGTGTGTGTGTGTGTGTGTGTATGTTCTAGTTCTCTGAAAAATACTGTCGGTATTTTGATAGGGATTGCATTAAATGTGGGCAGATTGCTTTGGGTAGTATAAACATTTTAACAATATTTGTTCCTCAGATCCATGAGCATGGAATGTCTTTCCAATTTTTTGTGTCATCTTCAATTTCTTTCATCAGTGTTTTATAGTTTTCAGAATACAGATCTTTCACCTCTCTGGTTAGGTTTATTCCTAGGTACCTTATTGTTTTTGGTACAATTGTAAAGGGTTTGATTTCTTAATTTCTCTTTCTTCTGCTTCATTGTTGGTGTATAGAAATACAACAGATTTCTGTACATTGATTTCGTATCCTGCGACTTTACTGAAATCATTTATCAGCAGGTAAGATAGATATATTATCCAAAATAAGAATGCTCATCTAAGATTTCAGAATAATCAATAAAAACTGGTACTAGTTCACAAGAAATAAGGGTAAAAATTGCCTTGTATTTCATGTGTCAGTAGAGTTTATTTTATTTCTGATATATTAGAAAATACAGTCTCAAAAATGTTTTTGAAGTTGGTAAAAATAACTGAATTCGTATAAAAAATAGTGTGTTAGTCTGCTCAGGCTGCCATAACAAAGTACCATAGACTGAGTGGCTTCAACAACAGAAATTTATTTTCTCATAGCTCTGAAGACTAGAAAATCCAACATCAAAATTCTGCCAACTCAGTTTTTCGTGAGGACACTCCCCTTGGCTATCTTCCCTCTGTGTCCTCACATGGCCTCTCAGTGTGAACTCAGAGAAAGTGTGAGTTCCGTGGTGTGTCTTCTTCTAAGGACATTAATCCTTTCAGATCAGGGCCCCACCCTTGTAACCTCATTTAACCGCAATTATTTCCTTACTCCAAATACAGCCACAGTGGGGGTTGGGGGGTGTTAAGGCTTCAACCTATGAATTTGAGGGAGGGGCAGAGACACAAAATTCAGCCTGTTACAAACAGAATATATAGTCTTTATATTATAGACAGAGGAAATGCAGAATGATGTAATATGATAAAAGCAAATAAGGAGAGAGTAACAAAGCGTGGAATGATGACAGAAGTAAAATAAGACTATCAGGTTAAGACTATGGACAAAATGGGAAAAACTTCTCTTTCAAGGGGAGGACTCTCAGATTGAATTATTTACTTTCCAAAATAAGTGAATACCACCAAAACAAAACACCTTACAAAAGTTAACATAAAACATCTGTAAGTTATGTTAAGCCATGATAACTTCAAGAAGAGAAGGAATACCGTATTAATAAGAACAAGACAGAATTCAAAGTCAAAATAAAATTAAAAAGAGAGATTTCATATGAGTGGCATAATCCACCATGAGGATGGAACAGGAATATGTATCCTCCAAGAATACACACTGTAGAAATATAGAACACAAATACTGGATTTTTCACAAAAGGAGAATTTGATAGGTGTAAAGGGAAACATCATGCATTCTTTCACTCAACTGCATTTTGAGCAAGCAAAATATAGAAAATCCATATTGAATGCATTTGCATTATATCAGATTATCTGCCATACAAATAGAATGATTATTTACTTGCAGCATTCAAGAAAGACAAATAGAATGATTATTTACTTGCAGCGTTCAAGAAAGACAAAAGTTCAAATACATTTTGAACTAATAAGAGAGCTCAGTGGGATATACGGGTTGCAAAATATTATTTAAGAAAAATCAATAGCTTCCCTTTATACCATAAATAATAATTAGGAAAACATATTGAAAAACATCCTTTTCACAAAAAAATAACTGACAAATAGTGCCAAGAAAATCAACTTTAAAATATGTGCCTGACCGTATCAAGAAAGCTACAGAACCGTAGGCAAGGTCCTAGAAGATGGTTTAAATAAATGAAGAATCAATCCCTACATGGCAAGAAATCAATAGGATAAATCTGTCAATTCTTTCCAAATTAATTTATAAATTTTAAGTTACTACTCTTATGGAATTGTACTGGTTTGATAGGCTGTCAAAACAAAATACCATACACTGAGGGGCTTACACAGCAGAAATCTATTTTCTCACACTTTTAAAGGCCATCCTTTAAAAGGATGGTTGCTCTGAGGTCCCTCTCCTTGGCTTGCAAACAGCTGTCTTCCCACTGTGTCGTCACCTGGTCCTTCCTCTGAGCTTTCTGTGTCCTAATCTCTTCTTCTCAGGAAGACACCAGCCAGACAGGATGAGGCCCACTCTAGTGACCTCACTTAACCTTATTTACCACTTGAAGGGCCTATCTCCAAATACAGTCACATGGTGAGTTACTGGGGGCTAGGGCTTCAGCACAGGAATTTTGGGGGAACATTTTCAGCTCATAACAAGAACACAGCAGGGACTTCATGAGTCACCATTCTCCCTTTCCTCTGCCTGCTTCCTTTGCCACTCACGTGGACACGTAGCCAGATTCCGCTCTGACAAGTTATGGGTCAAAGTGATGTGCTCCATACCCTGATGGCCCCAGCTCTCTGTCTCCGGTCTACTGTGATGTTGGAGGACTTTTGTTTACATGACAGCCTCACAAAACAAAAGGTGCCAGGAGCTCTGACTAACCTCTAAGCACAGAGTCCTGCACCCACCACATCTGCCTCAGGCTGTGCAAAAGTAAGAAACAAACCAGGATTTCTGTGGTGTCCGTGGAGCTTCCTTTTGCACACCAGCAAACATGAAGAAGACTAATGCTGAATACACAGATTCCACATAGCACCATGGATTCTGGAACATTGTCCTCATTCAAGAACTTTGAAATACTTTATCATTCTTAGTTATATTTGCCATAAAGCACTTAAATATTATACTGAAGAGGGATGTTAGTCTAACAGTAGTTAAAATATTAAACCCTATAAACTCATGAAAAACTTACACTATAGACTAAATTCTTATGTTAAAACCTAATTCTCAATGTGTATGTATCAAAGGGGGCCTTTGGGAGATGATCAGATCATTGGATGCAGCCTTCATGAAAGGGGTTAGTGCCCTTACAGAAGGGACGCCAGAGAGCTCTCTCACCCCTTCTACCACGGGAAGACACAACAAAAAGATCGCCTTCTGTGAAATGAGACACAGAATGTAGCCCGCCCTGGTCTTGGACATCCCAGCCTCCAGAACTGGGAGAAATAAATGTTAATTGTTTAAGCCACCCCATCTCTGGAGCTTTTGTCATGGCAGACAAATATGAGAAGACTAATACAACCTACTTTACGTGATGATCAACACTATCACAGAAAGCAACAGCCCCTCTGAAGGCCTTTGGGGAAGATAGATTCTAGAGAATCCCCAGTGATGATGCAAAAGAATACTATGTGTACACTACCTATACAGAGAAGACTTTAAGTACAGTCCAAAGTGTAAAGCAATATCAAAATAAAGTAGTGTCTTAGATGCAGCCACAGGTCCTCAAACATAACCCTCTATTGATGAGGAAATCATGACCGGATACAAAAATCACCACCTTGCAAAACTCCAGGCCACTGCAGTTGAAGAAGCTCAGTAGTGTTACAATGGACATATGGTAGAGCCCATTATTCTCCCAAATTCTGCTTTAATTCAATCTAAATTTATCCTCCAATGGAAAAGCAAAGGACTTGAAAACTTTTTCAATGCTTTTCAGGTAGACATCCAAGGACACAGAGACCTCTGAGCAGACATGCAGACTCATAGCCAAGCTGCAGCATGCACCATGCGCCTAGAAGAGAAGCGCTTTCCA
Organism: Phoca vitulina; assembly: GCF_004348235.1. NCBI lineage: Eukaryota > Metazoa > Chordata > Mammalia > Carnivora > Phocidae > Phoca > Phoca vitulina. The sequence goes on along the minus strand of NW_022589718.1, from coordinate 35,063,050 downwards.
AAAGAATAATTGTGAGAAAGTTTACAGTCCTTATTGATGAAAGCACCTCCTTTAATTAGTATTGATAAAGGTTAAAATTTAGCCCTTGAACACATGCATAGGCAAAAACTGGAAAATTTTTGGAAGAAGTCATGAAAATCCTTATAAAAAGCAAGCACCCTTCCAAAACAGATTGGCATAAGGCAAGAATAGTGCAGTAGGCAAAGAACAGGCCAAAAAATATGCACTAAAAAAAAAAAAAAAAGATTTTTCTTAGCACCGTTGAGATTTTACAATTGCTTTAATTAGGCTAAACCAGAAATTATGTACTATGCCCATGCACACACAAGATGACAGTATTCTGAACAGCATGATGTTTTCATCCCCTTGGTATAACTTCAGATATCCTGCCTCTTTTCCAAATATGTCACACCTGGAGTATATTTTAACTAGTAGCAGCCCTGGATGCTTGCGTAGCTCTAAGCATAACACATACTTGAAACCTTAGCAAATATTTACAAAATGTCACTTGAACACTTGATATCTCAAAGGTGAGTAATGTGCTCCTGAAATTATCATATATATGTAAGTTGCAGATTATTATGACAATGCATTGGCATTGGCAAGGAGAAGGTGTATGCCTTTGTTTTCCTTTATGAATTCATCATCTAATATGGAAACAACATGTCTGAAGTTAATATTAGGAACAGCCAACAGACTCAAATCATTCATACCAACCGAAGTATTATGAAACTCTCACTAGCATCCAAATTTGTTTCTAGTAAGACATAGCATTCCTACCTTGTTTTATGTCCTCTCCATCAATCTGAAAAAAAAAAAAAAAATATTGTAGCAAAGTCAAGATAAAATCCTGTACCACAGGGGCCATATGGACCTGGCATGGCTGGTAGACAATTGGGCAGAGATCTCATGCCATGAACAGAGAGAAGTGGCTTGAGGTTGATGACCACTCACTGCCAGACTGGAGGGGTTTGTTTGGTACAATGGGACAGTCACTCTGTGCCAGAGACCTAATGCAGAAACATCTGAAACAAAGAGCAATTAGGAAAACAATCCAAACATCTGCCTTCTTTCTATCCTCAAGAAGGAGTTAAAAGTGTAACAACAATGGTGCATTGAAAGCTAAGTGATGGGATGGGACTGGAGAGGAGAGGAGCCGGTCATTCCTGCAATGACTGTGGGGACATCAAACAGACTAGGTATCCTGAGCCGTGAGTGGGGTCAGATTACACTCGTGACAGAAAAACAGCACAAGTGTGTATCAAAGAGTCAACAGTACCAGCACATACCAATCAATATAGGGAGCTAGAGCTGGAGAGGAAGGAAGCCACAGTGTTCTATAAGGTCTTCAAGGATGATCAAGAGGACAGTTTCTGCAAGCTTCTGCAAGCTCATGGGAAGTACCAGCTGGGTGAACCCAGAACAGACTGGGACTCAGGTGGAATTCATTGGGCGCAGAGATGGAAACCAGTGGGATCTCTCTCTCATCATTTTAGAACATTAATTTCATTATCTACCTATTGCAGACAAGAAAACATAAATTTCACTTAGAGAAAATAAATTACTGAACTATGTCTTTGGTTCACTGATGTTTATTCTTTATGGTGATCCCAATGAGTGAGTGGATGTGCCCTCTGGGGTGAGGGGATGCGTGAGGAGAGCCAACACCAGGCCATGTGCTCCTTCCTCCACAATGCACCTCCCCACCCAGCCACTGAGCTTAACATTCACAGGTGAGGAAGCCTGCATAAGGAAGGAGAGAAGGACTCATAAAAATTGACTGAATAGTCCTTTACAACCCTTGGAAATAATCATTTAAGATTGAAGACTGGCATAGCTGAGAACAATACGGATAAAGGCATATGATGAAAATTTGTGGATAAAAATAATTTAAAACTAAGCTATATACCATAAAGTATATTAGAGAATTATGTTTAGAGAAAAGGAATCCAATGAAAGAGGCAAGTAGGGCCTGCTAAATTATAAGATAGTTATGAGGATAAACTAGACTGTATTAGTAAGCTTTCCTGCAGAGAGAAACCTTTGAAATCTCTGTCCCTATCATGACTGGAGGTAACACAACTGCACACTGGAATGCCTCGAAAATGTTGGTCGGACTCAGTGCATTCCATGACCTCTCTTACTCAGATGGCCCAAGCAAGTCACAATTGGCAATTCCAAAGTCTACAGGAAGCCCAAGAGGAGTAAAAATTGTATGTCCCTTCAAGGGAAAGGGGACATGAGATAAAGTGAAAATGATAATAAAGCCCACTACACAAATTAACTGTAAAATCTAGGAAACACAGATAACAATAAAAACTATTCCTTACCAGAAGGCAAAATAGTGTCTAAAATAAACAATGTAGCACTGCTGATTAGATAAACAGATCAATGAAACAAGATCGAAAGTCCAAAATTAGATGCACATAGAAAATTTTAGTAAATAATAATGATGATGTTTCATATCAGCAGGGAAAAAATGTCAATGGTGATGTGAAGACAACAAGAGAGACATTTGTGGAAAAATGTCCATCTCCCACTGGCATTCAAGAAATAGCCGGTGGGACAGATTTTTAAACTTGAGAAGTGAGACAAAAAGTACTAAAAGGGGGGAAATAATGTTGTTTATATGCTTTGAGAGCAATCATTTCTGATTAAGGCATAAAATTCAGATGTCATCAAAGTAAAAATTGACAAATCTGACTACAAAAACAATTTCTGCATAACTAAAAACAACTCAAGGTAAAAAGACAAAAAACAAATAAGGAAAAGTATTTCCAACATTGCCATAAAGGAAGGGTTAGTCTTCTTAGTTTATAATGATCTAAGCATTGATGAGAAATAACCCAAAAGAAATTGGACAAAAAAATAAAGCTGAAAAGACATTTTACAGAGAAAGAAATACAAATATATCTTAAATAAAGGAATAATTCTCAACAATAACATCACAATGATTCCAATGAGATAGGCTTCACCTGTCTGACTGAAGAATTTCAAGTTAATGATAGCATTTTGTATTGACAGAAACAGGAGTTAATAGATAGATTGCTGGAGGAAGTGCAAGTTCAACCTAGAGTATTGGGCAGTGTTTATCAACATTTAAAATTCAAATATCCTTTGACTGAAAATTCTTTTAGCAATGATGAATAGAGAGACTCACACATGTATGAAATAATGTATGTACAAAGAGAGTTACTATATCTTTCCCCATTTGCACCTCAGGGAAAAGGGTTATCCTTAATACTCGTTCATGACATGCTTCGCCATTGGTCCATAAATGACCCTTTAATTTAATTATTGCTCTTTCACATGATGTAAAACATATTTACAAATACTCCATCTTGGGCACCTAGGTGGCTCAGTTGGTTAAGCATCCGACTCTTGATTTTGGCTCAGGTCATGATCTCAAGGTTGTGAGACTGGGCCTTGCATCAGGCTCCAATGCTGGGTGGGGAGCCTACTTGGGATTCCCTCTCTCCCTCTCCTTCTGCTCCTCACCCCTGCTCATGTGTTCTCTCTCTCTCTGAAATAAAAATAAAATAAAAAAATAAAATAAAAGCTATGACCTTGAAGATAATATGCCACCCACTTCCCACCTTCTTGGCCTTCCCTCACCCCAGTTAAGCATTGTCCTGAAACCATATTCATTGTTACTTTATTTTCTTTCTTTTTTTTTTTTTTTAAAGATTTTATTTATTTATTTGACAGAGAGAGACACAGCGAGAGAGGGAACACAAGCGGGGGGGTGGGTGTGGGAGAGGGAGATGTGGGGCTCGATCCCAGGACCCTGGGATCATGACCTGAGCCGAAGGCAGATGCTTAATGACTGAGCCACCCAGGTGCCCCTGTTACTTTATTTTCTTAGAGAGTTTAACTGCATCTGTATGTATTCCTGAAAAGTACTATACATATGTAACATATATATATCATATGTATGATACACAATGTATATCATATGTATCATATCATATATATCATATATGTAGGTGGATTGGACTTTGAAAATATATGTATGTAATGGGATTCATTTTTCCACTTAATATTGCTTACTAAAAATCATCCATGGAGTTCTCAGCCACTATAATCAGTTTGAGATCTGACCTGATAATATCCCATTATAAAACATACAATTTATTCATTCATTCATTTTCCTGTGGATGGGCAATTGGATTGTTGCCAGGTGTTTATTTTTATGACGTGTTGCTACAAATATTCTTGTTCATATCTCTTGATGAACATGTGTAAGAGTTTCACTTTGGTGGGATTGCTGGGCCATAAGCTTAACCAATATTTAACTTTAAGAGTTAAAACTAATGTGTTTTGTAAAGAAGCCAGGACAATTGAGACTATCACCAGTAATGTCTAAAAGATCCTGTGGATTCATATCTGCTACAAAACTTGATAGTGTCAAGTTTTTAATTTTTGACAATCAAATGGATATAAAATTGTAACTCACTGAGGTCTTTAATTGCATTTTCCTGATCACTAATGATATTAAAAATCTTTTTATGTTTCAGTGGCCAAAATATATTCTGTTCTATCAAATGCCTGTTTATCTTTTGCCAAGTTCTTTTTTATTATTAGATTGCTTTTCTTATTGTTTTGTAAAAATTCTGCATATATACTTGATAGGTCTTTTCAATGTGTTTGTGAAAATCTTGTGTTTTGTATCCACTTATATCTTTTTACTTTATTTTTTATATCTTTTTACTTTAAAATATCTGTTGATGAACAAGAGAGCTTAATTTTAATAGTCATATTTACCATTTTTTCTTTCATAAAGCATTTTGTATCCTATTTAAGGCAACTTTTTCACTCCAAGGTCCAAAGACATTCACCTATAATTTAAAAATTTATTTGTATCCAAGATTGTATTTATTTGTACCCAAGATCTATAAAGAACTTATAAAACTCAACACCTAAAAAACAAATAATCGAGTCAAGAAATGGGCAGAAGACATGGACAGACATTCTTCCAAAAAAGACATACAAATGACAAACAGACACATGAAAAAATGCTCCACATCACTTGGCATCAGGGAAATACAAATCAAAACCACAGTGAGATACCACCTCACAGCAGTCAGAATGGCTAAAATTAACAAGACAGTAAATAACAAATATTGGCGAGGATGCAGGGAAAGGGGAACCCTCTTACACTGTTGGTGGGAATGAAAGCTGATACAGCCACTCTGGAAAACAGTATGGAGGTTCCTCAAGAAGTTAAAAATAGAGGCACCCTACAACCCAGCAATTGCACTACTGGGTATTTACCCCAAAGATACAGATGTAGTAAAAAGAAGGGTCACATGCACCCCAATGTTCATAGCAATGTCCACAATAGCCAAACTGTGGAAAGAGCCAAGATGTCCATCGACAGATGAATGGATAAAGAAGGTGTGGTTTATATATACAATGGAATATTACTCAGCCATCAGAAAGGATGAAATCTTACCATTTACATCAATATGGATGGAACTGGATGATATTATGTAGAGCAAAATAAGTCAGTCAGAGAAAGACAATTATCATGTGGTTTCAATCATATGTGTAATATAAGAAACAGCACAGAGGATCATAGGGGGAGGGAGGGAAAACTGGATGGGAAGAAATCAGAGAGGGAGACAAACCATGAGAGACTTAACTATAGGAAACAAACTGAGGGTTGCTGGAGGGCCAGTGGGTGGGGGGATGGGGTGGCAGGTATTAAGGAGGGCACATGATGTGATGAGCACTGGGTGTTATATGCAACTGATGAATTACTGAACTCTACATCTGAAACTAATGATGTGGGCTAATTGAATTTAAATAAAAAATAAATAAAAATTTGTTTTTTCATTTAATTCCTTAATTCTTCTACAGTTAAGTCATTAGTATCATGTGAGATGGTAATTCAAGGTCATTGTCTTCAGAAATATAGCTATTCTCCAGTTCTATGAATCCCACCACCTCTCCTGACTGATCAGACATGGCATGTGTGGGTCTTTTACAAAAACACTAGTCCATTGGCCAACTGTCTGATCCTGAGCCAATATCACACATTCATAATAAAGTCTATTAGGACAAGTCTCTTCTTTCTGCCCTTTTCCTTCACAAGTACCCTACCATCATTTGCCATATTTTTGCTCCATATAAATGTAGATTCATCTTGCTGAGTTTCATGGGGGTAAGGGGGAGATCCCATAACATTTCGATTAGATTTGCATTGCATTTGTACATCTGTTTGAGAAGAATTAAAATTTTCATTTTTTAAAGATTTTATTTATTTATTTGTCAGAGAGAGAGAGCGAGCACAAGCAGGGGGAGCGGCAGGCAGAGAGAGAAGCAGGCTCCCCACTGAGCAGGGAGCCCAATGCGGGACTCAATCCCAGGACCTTGGGATCATGACCTGAGCCAAAGGTAGATGCTTAACTGACGGAGCTACCCAGGGGTCCCAAATTTTCACAACATTAATCTTATTATGCATTCACAGGACAAAGAATTAGGATCACAATATAAAAAGAATTACTACAAATTGGTTCACCTGTTTATTACTTTAGATCTCTTTATAAAATTTTAGGACTTTTACATAGACATTTTATACATCTATTGTCTAGTTTTATTCCTACATACATGATATCATCAGATGCTATTATAAATTGGCTTGCCTAATTGTATGATTAAACATTTACTGTGCTTATATTTCTAATTATTATTCCATAGGTTTTCTGAGGTTTTCTATGTAAACAATCGGAGGTGGGAACCTGTGGGGTGGGGCTAAATCTGGGAAGAGAAAGCTCCTTCAGAGAAAGAAATTCTAGGGGAGGGATTCAGATGTTGGCAGTCGGCAGACAGCACTCCCAGTAGCGGGCACCTGCAGGTGTAAGTACCCAAACTCCTGAAAGGAGGTGCAGGCTTGGGGTATCTGGGTGCTTTTCTTAGTATCCACTATACTCTGACACTATTGCCCACTGTGGACGAGATACTACATAAGCAATGCTGTATCCCATGAGCAATTCCAGAGACCGAGTCATCCAAGACTTATGTAGGGATATAGTTCCCTAGCAGGTCCCTCTCAAGGTGCCTCTCTGGCTCCTGCAAAACTCAGGTGGCTCGTGATGGATGATGGTCGAGAGCTATAAATGTAACCCAGTAAAGCCCAATAGCAGCGACTGTGCCAGATTTGGGATCATCACCACAGGAGATTGACACAGACTCTGGCCCTTGATGTGACAGCTGATAATTTGGTGAAAACCTTCTTCTCAGGAGAAAGAAAACAAAGCAGTTTATCTTCACATAATGGGGAGGGCAAATTCACTGTTTTGCACTCAATCTATGCCAACTCTTATTCTCTCCTATAATATAGTTCACAGAGACCTCATTTATCTTAACATGCTTTTGAACATCACTTTGATCCAATATATTGATCAAATCATTATGCCTGAACCTGGAGAACAACAAGTAGTAAGTACCCTGGTGCCAAAGGCTGCCATTAAGATTCAAGGAGTTCATTTATTAATAAAGTTTTAAGGGTCCGGTGCTCTAGGACATATCATAATAGTCCTGCTAAGATCCAGGGCAAGTTGTTATATCTCCCAAAGCTTACCACTCAAAAAGAATGTCATTTGGTGGGCCTCTCTGGATTTTCTTTAATAGACTTTATTTTTTAGAGCAGTTTTAGGTTTACAAAAAAAATTACATGGAGGGTACGGAGAGTTCCCATCTGTGCCCTCTCCCCCACAATTTCTTCTATTATTAATACCTTGCATTAGTGTCATCCATTTGTTACAACTGATGAACCAATATTTATATATCATAAAATAACTAAAGTCCAGTTAAAATTAGGGTTCACTCTTGATGTTGTACATTCTATGTGTTTTGACAAGTGCACAGTAATTTTTTTTTTTTTTTTTTTTAAAGATTTTATTTATTTATTTGAGAGAGAGAGAATGAGAGAGACAGCACATGAGAGGGGGGAGGGTCAGAGGGAGAAGCAGACTCCCTGCCGAGCAGGGAGCCCGATGCGGGACTCGATCCCGGGACTCCAGGATCATGACCTGAGCCGAAGGCAGTCGCTTAACCAACTGAGCCACCCAGGCGCCCAAGTGCACAGTAATTTTAACTACCATTTCAGTAACATTAAGAATAGTGTCACTGCCCTAAAAAATTCCCTGTGCCCACCTATTCATCCTCTTATCCCTCCCCTGGCAATTACTACTTTTTTTTTTTTTTTTTTTTTTTTTTTTACTGTGTACATAGTTGCCTTTTGTCACAAAGTTGGAACCATACAGTATGAAGCCTTTTCACATTGGCTTCTTTCACTTAGTAATATGGATTTAAAGCTCCTTAATGTCTTTTCATGGCTTGATATCTCATTTTTTTTAGCACTGAATAATATTTCATTGTCTGGATGGACCACAGTTTATCTTAGTATCTTAGCTTGACAACTCATTTATTTTTATTGTTGAATAACATTCCATTGTATGAATGTACATTCAAAAGTGTCCTACACATTCTTGACCATTTTTTCTCCTATCTAAATTTTATAATTCTGTGGTTAATTTCCTTGAAAAAAAAAACAAATATTTTTATGAATCTTCATCCCTACATCAACTCAGGAAAAACTGAATAACATTTTGATTGATTCCAATTTGGGGCAATTATGAATAAAAACTGCTATAAGCATCTGTGTGCAGTTTTTGTGGGGGCATATGTTTTCAACTAATTTGGGTAAATACTACTAAAAGCACAATCGCCTCTTTGGATTTTGCAGGCAGCATACATGACACTTGGAAATCCAACCTGACTCATTTATTGAGGAACTTAGAAAGCTCCATGTTTAAGTTCAGCCAAAGCCAGAGAGAGATTTTCTGCAGGCTCAGACTCTGAGCAAGCCACACAGCCATATAGCCCTGAAGATCAGTGGGGGTAAAAATACCTGTGGCAATCCCTGAAAGGAGGCTTACCACATAGACCCTGATGGCCAGACTCCAAGACACAGGCGACAACGTATCTGTGGCTGTCCATTAGAATGTGGGTATTATAAGTGCCACTGAGGAACTGGTTCTTACTGGCCCATCAACTATCTGCTGTGAGATAAGAGTAGCATATTTTGTGCAGAGTCTTTGCAGATCTGGAAGGTATGAGAAAATTAAATGCATGACATAATGACATCTTCCCGTCAATTCACATAATGTAAGGATTCTTCATGAAAGATTGATGAAAGGATAAAGAATGTGTGCCTAATTCATACATGGAGCAGTGCATCATGTGGTTACTACCAGAAAATGAGAAGCTGTTGCGTTACAGCCACTTCCAGAAGTGGCCTTAAAGGGCAGTGGTGAAAATAATGCTTTCAGTGGATTGAGCTGGAAGCGGTAAACTTGGAGATCTACTTTAAATGGAGACAGAACTGGCTGGGGTATATACTCCAAGGCAGAGATTACTCCCTCAGCTTTTTGTTTAGGAGCAAAACAGAAAAACAATAGGAAGACTGAAGACATGAAAGCATGGGAAAGAGATTATTGAACCTATAGGACAAGCATAGAATAGGAAGAGCTTTGACACTTGTTCATGACTACCACTGAGCTTTCACTACAAAGATACTCTTAACATGTGGGAAGGATGACTTCTATCACAGGTATAAATCTCTCTTCCTAGTCTCCACAGGACTGAGGCAATGAGCCCATGAACTAAGTCACCATTAGTGGTAAAGAGGCTATTTATGAGCCAAGAGCACAAGCTCCCTTTGATAAAACTAATATAGGGACAAACACTGCCAAATTTCTAATCTGCTATCAGCAAAGACAAACAATGAGTCCTTAAAAAGGCACCACCCTCTGAGGAACCTGCCTTACACAGGCAGAGAGCAGGTACATTACCTGTACTTTATTCACCTTGGAGGAGGTAGGAAATTTATTGTCACTGGAATCAATGTGTACTTGGCTTCTATGCCTACCATGCCCTAACAAGGCCACCCTCTGAGGACCCTCATGATGCTTGATCTATTAGCATTATATCCCAAACAGTATTATCTCAGATCAAAGAACCCATTGCACAGTAAAAGAGTGGAAGCAAACTGTATCCTATTCTATGTCCCAGCCTAAGTTTCTTATAAAGGCTGAGATAAGATGCCACCTGTATACCAAAGAGCTGGAATAAATGAGCCAAATAATCAACAGGTGGAAGAGGCAGTTCAAGATGGCAGCATAGGAAGATCCTGAACTCACCTCTTCCCATGGACACAACTCTACAGCTACATATGGGTCCAAAAAAGACCTGAAAACAAGCAGAACAGCTTCTCTACAACAAATGATAAACGGGCCACATCAGGGCAGACAGAAGATACAGAGATACAGTCTCACCAAACACCCCACCCCTAGCAAGGCAACCCTCAGGGAGGGTTTTCACAATCTGGAGATTCTCCCTAAGAAGTGAGGGGTTTGTGCCTCACATCAAGTACCCCAGCTTTAGAGACCTGAACCAGAGACACAGCCCCAAAACATCTGGCTTTGAAAACCAACATGGCTTACATCCAGGAGACCCCAAGGACCTAGGGAACTGAGATTCCACTCTGAAAGGGCTCACACACAGACTCACTAACCCCAAGACCCAGCACACACACACACACAAAAAAAGGTTGGAAAAGCACCTGAAACATATGCAGGAAAAAAAAAAAAAAAAAAAAGATTCACTTGCTAATCTTAAAGCATCTTCTGGAGAGGCAGGGGCTTATTGGGACTCTCTCCAGGAACAGAGGTGCTGGTAGACACCGTTTTTGTGCCATCTATCTTGCTAGCACTAGCACTGGCATGCTCCAACCCCACACTCCTCTGCAGCCTCACTAAAGTGAGTGCCCTGACCCTCTACTCCTCCGCTGCCTTGCTAAAAGCAGTGGGTACGTGTAGTCCACACAGGGGATACCCCTTAGGCATTGGCTCTGGTGACCAGGGGGCTTGTGTTTCAGGGTCCCGTGGACTGAAACAATAAGAGAGACAGTTCTTGGCAGGTACCACCTCCCAGGGTCTGGCACAGACAGCAAACTAAAACACACTACCAGTGTTCCTGTAAATAAAAGGCTTATTTACTTACCCTACAACTTCAGCATGAGGGGCAGGCTTCAGAATGACCACACATCTAGAGGCTATGGAGGTGCTCTCAAGGAATTTAGGCCAGGTACGCCATCTTTGCATCCCTCATTTGCCTTGCTACAGCTTGTGGATACCTCCCAGAAAAGAGCTTATACACTGGAGCCCTGATTTTTCCAACTGTCACTCAGGGGATACCTCCAGATTTCCCAGTCTAGAGGCCAGCAGGGCTTACAAATGTGGCCTCATAGGACTGTACTTTGGGTATTCTTGAGATACTTCCCTTTGGAGCACAGACAGGTCTTGGCCAATACAACCGTTGGAACTTATGAAGAATAAATCAGGCAGTTTAGATAATCACAAAGGCTCAACAGACAACCAAGAACTCGTGTAAGGTTGAATCATGAGATTAATCTCCTACACAAGGACACTCCTTCAAGATACATGAGGGCACTCCTTCAAGACTGAGAGAGGTAGAGGTTTTGCCTAATACATACAAACAAACACAGAGTCAAGCAAAATGAGGAAATAGAGGATATGTTCCAAACAAAAGGACAAGACAAAACCTCAGAAAAAGACATTAATGAAGTAGAGATAAGTAACCTACCTGATAGAGTTCAAAGTCAGGGTCATAAATATGCTTACCAAAATTGGGAGAAGAATGAATGAATGCAATGAGAATTTCAACAAATAGAAAATATAAGAGAGTACTTAACAAAAGTCACAGAACTAAAGAATACAATAGCTGAATTTAAAAATACACTATAGGGTCTCAACAGCAGACTACATGATGTAGAAGAACAAATCAGAGCTGGAAGACATAGCAGTGGAACTCACCCAAACAGAGAAGGAAAAAAAAAATTTTTTAAGAATTTTAAAAAATAAAGAATTAAAAAAAATAAAGATAGTTTAAAAGTCCTATAGGACAACATCAAATGGAATAACATTCATAGTATAGGGATCCTAGAAGAAGAGTGAAAGAGGCATAAAACCTCCCTAACGTAGGAAAGGAAACACACATTCAGGTCCAGGAAGTCTAGAGAGTTCCAAAAAAGATAAACCCAAAGAGAGCCACACCAAGACACATTATAATTAAAGTATCAAAAGTTAGAGATAAAGAATCTTAAAGTAGCCAGAGAAAAACAACTTTTTATGTACAAGGGAATCCCCCTAAGACTATGAGCAGATTTTTCAGCAGAAATTTTGCAGGCCCAAAGGGAGTGTCATGATATGGTTGTCATTCAGAATTGAAGAAAAGATAGTGTTCCACATAAGCAAAAGCTAAAGGAATTCATCACTACTAAACCAGTCATACAAGAAATGCTAAAGGACTTCTTTAAGCTGAAAAGAAAGGGCACTAATTAGCTACAAGAAAACATTTAAAAGAAAAAAAAAGAAAAGAAAATCACTGGTAAAGGTGGTAAATTAATCATTTATTAACATAGTATGAAGGTTAAAAGACAAAAGTTGTAAAATTAACAAAAACTGCAATGGTTAAGAGATACACAAAATAAAAAGATGTAAAATATGAAATCAGAAACAATGCTGTGGGGGTAATAATGTAGAGTTTTAGAATGCATTCAAACTTAACTTGCAATCAACTTAAAGTAGACTGTTATATATGCAGGCTAATACATGCTAGCTTCATAAAATTACAAAGCAAAAACCTATAGTAGATAATGAGAAAAGAATCTAAGCATAGCACTAAAGAAAGTCATCAAAATACAACAGGGAGAGCAAGAGGAGGTACAAAGACACACACAGACTGCAAATGAAACATTCCATGCAAATGGAAACAAAAAGAAAGCTGGGGTAGCTATACTCATTAACGGACAAAATAGACTGTAAAACAAAGACCGTGATAAAAGACAAGATGGGCATTACATAATGATAAAAGGGTCAATCCAACAAGAAGATACAACATTTGTAAATATTTATGCACCCAACACAGGAGCACCTAAAAGTATAAGACAAATATTAACAGACCTAAAGAGAGAAACTGATAGAAATACAGTATCAGTAGAGGATTTTGATACCCCACTTATATCAAAGGATAGATCATCCAGACTGAAAAAAACCAGTAAGGAAACATCAGCCTTAAACAACACATTAGACCAGATGGACCTAATAGATAATATATAGAATATTCTATCCAAAAGCAAGAGAACACACATTCTTCTCCAGTGCACCTGGAACATTCTCCAGGACAGATGCCATGTGAGGCCAAAACAAAGCCTCAATGGGCAACTACCTGCAAAAGAACGAAACTGGACCATTCTTACACCTTACACCATACACAAAAATTAACTCAAAATGGGTTAAAGTCCTAAATGTGAGACCTGAAGCCATAAAAATCCTAGAAGAAAACATAGGCAGTAAACACTTTGACAGCAGTCTTAGCAATATTTTTTTTGGACCAGTCTCCTCAGGCAAGGGCAACAAAAGCTAAAATAAATGGGACTACAACCAATTAAAATGCTTTTGCACAGCAAAGGAAACCATCGACAAAATAAAAAGAAAATAAAAAGGCAACCTATAGAATGGGAGAAGACATTTGCAAATCATATATAAGGGGTTAATTTCCAAAATCTATAAAGAACTTACACAACTTAATATCCAAAAAAAAAAAAACCTTATTAAAAATTTGGAAAGGACTTAGACATTTTTCCAAAGAAGACATACAGATGGCCATAAGGCATATGAAATGGTGCTCAACAACACTAATCATCAGGAAATGCAAATCAAAATCACAATGAAATATTGCCTCACATCTGTCGAATTGGCTATTATCAAAAAGACAAAAAATAACAAGTATTGGCGAGAGTGTGGAGAAAAAGGAACCTTATGCACTGTTGGCAGGAACGCAAACTAGTGCAGCCATTGTGGAAAACAGCATGGAGTTTTCTCAAGAAATTAAAAATAGAACTACCATCCTATCTAGCACTTCCACTCCTGGGTATTTATCTGAAGATAAAAAGCACCATTTGAAAGAGATCTATGGGGGCGCCTGGGTGGCTCAGTGGATAAGCGTCTGCCTTCAGCTCAGGTCATGATCCCAGGGTCCTGGGATGGAGCCCCACATTGGGCTCCCTGCTCAGCGGGAAGCCTGCTTCTCCCTCTCCCACTGCCCCTGCTTGTGTTCCCTCTCTTGCTGTGTCTCTCTCTGTCAAATAAAGAAATAAAATCTTTAATAATAATAAAAAAAAGAGATCTATGCAGTCCTATGTTCAATGCAGCAGTATTTACAATAGCCAATAGTTATTACAATAGTTATTTACAATAACAAGATATGGGAACAAATTAAATGTCTATCTATGGTTGAATGGATAAAGAAAATGTGGTGTGTCTGTGTGTGTGTGTGTTTACACACACACACACACACACACACACACACACACTGAAGTATTACTCAGCCACAAAAAGAATCCTCTGATCCATAGTCAGGCATGTTATCCATTGCACCACTGCCCCCTTTCAGCCATAAAAAGAAAGAAACCTTGCCATTTGCAACAACATGGATGTACCTGGGAGGTATTAGGGTGAGTGAAATAAGTCAGAGAAGGACAAATACCTTAATAATTTCACTTATAGGTGGAAGCTAAAAAACAAACAAATGAAATAAATCAGAAACAGACTCAGGATACAAGAAAAAACTTGGTTATCAGAGCGGGGGAAGGGTTGGGGAGTGGGTGAAATAGATAAAAGGGATGAAGAGGTAGAAATTTCCAGTTATAAAATAAGTAAGTCATGGGGATGTACTGTATAGTACAGAGAATATAGTCAATAATATTGTAATAACTCATGGTAACTAGATTTATCATGGGGATCATTTTGTAACATATAAAAGCATTAAACCATTATGATGTACACTTGAAACTAACAGGATATGGTATGGCATATATACTTCAAAAAAAAAAACCCACAAAACATTCTGCTCTTTGAAATGCAAGAGAGAGAGAAGATGAGGGGAAAGAGAATGAGCAGGGAGGAAAGTGAGAGTTTTTTTTGGTGTTTTTTTTTTTTAGATTTTATTTATTTTACAGAAAGAGACACAACAAGAGAGGGAACACAAGCAGGGGAAGTGGGGGAGGGAGAAGCAGGCTTCCCATGAAGCAGGACCCTTAGATCATGACCTGAGCAAAGGCAGACGCTTAACGACTGAGCCACCCAGGCGCCCCGTAAAGTGAGAGATTTTTAATTTTTTTTCAAAGCAGGATTGCTTTGGGCTTTATTACAAATCTTTAACACGAGAACATTCGGGTAGGATAGTGATCCAGGAATGCCAGGGATTGAACCCAGCCCAGCTGTCACTTCTCTGTGAAGGCGCAGGATGTGCATGCTGAGACCGGAAAGCCCCACTTCGACAGAGCAAGCTCTGTGAGCATCGTTGGAGGGCGATACACAAACTGTGAGTGGAGACTGAGCAGGGAAAGCGAGCAGGTGTCTGAGTGCAGAACCACACGGAGGGCAATGAGTAAGACCAACTACACAATTTGGAGAAACGAAAGTGTCATGAATGTTGTGGGTGGTCTATTCCAGATAGGGACCAAAAGTAAATAAAACTAAGCAGGGAAAGATCGCTAATTAGTATAATTAACTGTAGCAATCAATGAAACAAATACAGGATTTTATTTTAAAGATGGATAGAAGTCTCACTGCAAATCCACAAATTTAATGATGAACAGAAAGAGTCAACGGATGGGAAGGGCAAATAAGATAGTTAAAAGACTAAAAATTCTGCATTTTCACACAAAAGACAAACTCCACGAATGGAGATCAGATAGAAGGACAGAAACAGAGCAATAGACAATACTATTTTTGGTAAATAGCAGGAAGAAGCTGTCTCAGAATACAGGGATTTTGCATTGCCTGCATCTCAGAGTGAAGTTGCTTATACCATCTACCCTGGGGCCACCAGAAGCCTCTTGCTGAGATGTCGAGATTTGTGGGTTCCAAGACAGTGTTTTAAAAGTTGAGATATAAGGAACAGGACCTAAAACAAATTTGGGCAAAGGTACACCTGTAGAAGTTCTGGACACCCCTGGATGTACTGTAGCTCTCACAAAACTACAGTATATATTTGATCTTCGACAACCCTGCGAGGCAATCACCAACCACCCCTAGTGAACTAAATAAAAGGGTGACTCAGCAAATATGCAGCAGATCCTGGCTTCAGTTGCTGGCATCTGGCACCAAATCCCTGATACTTGCCACTTCTCTCCCATTCCCTCTGAGCCTGAGGAAAGATCCCCTACATTTTCTACTAGGCAGGAATAAGTGTCATCTACCATGTATGCCACGGGGCCAAACGTACCACACTCCACAAATAAAGGGTGGAGCGTCTCAGTCTGTTCGGGATGATAGAACAGAACCCTGGGTGACTTGTAAACCACATTCATTTCTCAGAGTTCTGGAGGCTGCAAGTCCAAGATCACGATGCTGGCAGATTCAGCGTCAGGTGAGAAGCCGCTTCCTGGTTCATGGACGGCATTTTCGCCCTGTGTCCCCACACGGTGGAAGGGTGAGGGAGCTCTCTGGGGTCTTTATTTTAAGGGCACTGATCCCACTCCTGAAGATGCCACCAAATTGCCTCTTCACCTCCCAAAGTTCCCCTCCTTATACTATCACGCTGAGGGTTCGGATTCAGTGTAGGAATCTGAGGGCACACACGGAAAGTGGATAGTACCCATCTCCCTACACTAGCTCTTGAGGTTCTATCTGCTCTCAGGAGCTGCTGGAGCAACGGCTGAGGATCTGGGCCTCAACCAATATGAGAACTAATTCTGCATTCAACCCAACACTGGTGGTTCACAGTATGTAACAGAGACCTAGGCCCCCCTCAGGCCAGGGCTCCTACGGCTGCCACCAACCACATGCGGCTACTGAGGCCACACAATGTTGCTGGACAGAAATACAACAAGCTGTAGGAGGAAAATACACTGAATTTCCAAGATGTAGTCCCGAAAAAAATGTAAAATATCTATAAATACGTTTATATCGATGACATGTTGAAATGATAGTCTATCGTGTTAAGTAAAATATATTAGTAAAATGAATTTCACTTTTTCCTTTCTCTTTCTACTAGGACTACTAGAAAATTGAAAGTTACCTATGTGGCCCCATTATATGTCTTTTGCACAATGCTGATCTAGATGGTGTTTAATAGAGGACAGATGAGCGATCAATCATTCAACATGCACCGTGGTCTGGCACATACAACCCTGCTCTCAGACGTGAGCACCCACGAGAGGCTCTTTGAGGGATGGTTAGACGCCTGCAATCTGATTCAGCGGGTCTGGGGGGGCCCAAGCAACTACACTCGAAGCAGGTGACACGGATACCACTGGGCCAGGGACCAGACTTCGAGAACCACTATTACAGCACGTGGTCACATGTGCTGTACGGTCTTGTGTGGCCCAAGAACAGGCTCGAGGAAAAGTTTTGGTTTGGGTTGGGCAGGACTTCTGGTTGGCCACCATAAATTTCAAAGTAAACAAAGCCTTCCAGGACAGATCATTACAAATTTATCCTCAGATCTCACAACAAATGTGATGAGGGTCGTAAGATGTTACCTTGTAGTCTGAGAGCTCGTAGCAGGTGAAGTGCTCCCAAAACATCCCCATTCATCTAGAGTAACACAGAAAACAGGGGGAGAGTGGCCTGAGTTAGTGCTCAGGCGGCGGGAGCTGGTGTGCAGGAACGCTGAAATCCAAAGGGGAAAGGAGGCATCTTCTCCTCTCCGCTATACCATGCAGGCAGCCTGGCATATTGCTGTGCACGCGGCTTTGTCTTTAGCGGAGGCTAAGTCAATATCCCACTCTCCTTCCTTCATGTTATATTCATAACTTGAAAAGTTATTGCAAAGACAGAGCTCCAGGCACTGGCTTGTCCTTTCTCCTGATGGAAAGTCAGGGAATGGCTGAGCAATAGGTAAAGATTAATTTGTCCCCGGATATTAGGAACAGATCCTCACAAAGCGGGATTTAAGGTCAACCAGCTTCGGTCAACCACTAAGAGAGTGCTTGAATAGTGGGCCTGTTGGGGGGTCTTACAGAAGATCACCTCCTGCCACCAACTATTTCACTGGACTTCACACTGTCTTTATTTTGTATCATTAAAGGGGTTCATATTTTGAGGCTATTTTTGTGGCATTCTAAAGCCCAGCTCTGCTATATTCGGAGGACACAGAGGTCGGCCATCTGCATCTCTCACCAGGAAAATGCAGTTGCATTCATTCTTACAGTTTGAGCATAAATTTAGCATTTTTAATTTCGTTTACCTCATTAATTCTCAAGGAAATTCTATTTCTACAGAGTCCATGCCCAGCTCCCCAGAATTCAATCACCCAACCCTGCAGATCTCCACACATACCTTCTGTGGATTGTGATACATACAAACCGTGTGCAGACACATTTGCATTTGCTCTGCACGGGTTTTCAATGTGTTCATTTAAATTCATGATTTTATCAGCTGTATTGATGAATATGTAGAATTTTAATTTTACCTGTCTCATAGGTGATCATAGTTTCCTAGGATTTTAAAAGACTATTCTCTAAAGAATATACTAATACAGTCTCAAGTAATTCATACAAAAATAAGGAAATGAAAAATAAAAATCTCCATCCACCACTCCCCATGCTGCCTTCTCTAGAGGCAAATTCCGTTACGATTTTGATGTAAATGTTTCCAGAACACCTGCTATGTGTTTACATGCGGATTTGTACATCTGCAAATCTTCTCTCTTTTATAAAAATGGGATTAAGCTTAACACACTTCTTGGAAATCTTTTTTTGTTCCTTAAGAAGAACATTTTAATGTTTGGGATGATGTTTTATGTCTGAGAATAGAGGAATACAGGTGTGCTCATGTATGCACAAGTGTGTGCCTAAGCCCCCAGGAAAAGTACTTCATAGGATAGATGAGCCTTTTTTTAAAAGCCATTAACCATGACTATTTAACTATTCCCTTATGAATAAACATTAATTTTCTCTCCAATAGTAGTCTATCTCAAACTAGGCTACAATGAACATTGTGCTAATAAAAAAAAAAATATATGTGAACATTTTTCCATAATAGAAAGGTGAAAATGGAATTGGATGTATCTTAATACTGATATTGCCAATTGCTCTTCAGAAAGATTGAGCCAGGGGCACCTGGGTGGCTCAGTCGTTAAGCGTCTGCCTTCGGCTCAGGTCATGATCCCAGGGTCCTGGAAAGGAGTCCTACATCGGGCTCCTTGCTCAGCGGGAAGCCTGCTTCTCCCTCTCCCACTCCCCCTGCTTGCGTCCCCTCTCTCGTGGTGTCTCTCTCTGTCAAATAAATAAATAAATCTTTAAAAAAAAAAAAGATTGAGCCAATTTATATACACGGTATCAACACACCTACATCAACATTGGATATTATTTTTTCCTGTTGATGTAGGATACAGTGAATATTCGTAGATCACTTTATAAGAACGATCTCATCAGATAGTCTAGGCTACCAACTCCCAACCCTCTTTCAACATATTTCTCCCTGTGCTGATACCGCATTGCCTAAATACTCATGAAAGAAATTGAGGAAGACACAAAGAAATGGAAAAACGTTCCATGCTCATGGATTGGAAGAACAAATATTGTGAAGATGTCAATCCTACCTAGAGCAATCTACACATTCAATGCAATCCCCATCAAAATACCATCCACTTTCTTCAAAGAAATGGAACAAATAATCCTAAAATTTGTATGGAACCAGAAAAGACCCCGCATAGCCAGAGGAATGTTGAAAAAGAAAAGCAAAGCTGGCGGCATCACAATTCCAGACTTCCAGCTCTACTACAAAGCTGTCATCATCAAGACAGTATGGTACTGGCACAAAAACAGACACATAGATCAATGGAACAGAATAGAGAGCCCAGAAATGGACCCTCAACTCTATGGTCAACTAATCTTTGACAAAGCAGGAAAGAATGTCCAATGGAAAAAAGACAGTCTCTTCAACAAATGGTGTTGGGAAAATTGGACAGCCACATGCAGAAGAATGAAACTGGACCATTTCCTTACACCACACACAAAAATAGACTCCAAATGGTTGAAAGACCTCAATGTGAGACAGGAGTCCATCAAAATCCTAAAGGAGAACACAGGCAGCAACCTCTTCGACCTCAGCCGCAGCAACTTCTTCCTAGAAACATCGCCAAAGGCAAAGGAAGCAAGGGCAAAAATGACTTTATTGGGACTTCATCAAGATAAAAAGCTTTTGCAAAGCAAAGGAAACAGTCAACAAAACCAAAAGACAACTGACAGAATGGGAGAAGATATTTGCAAATGACATATCAGATAAAGGGCTAGTATCCAAAATCTATAAAGAACTCATCAAACTCAACACCAAAAGAACAAAGAATCCAATCAAGAAATGGGCAGAAGACATGAACAGACATTTTTCCAAAGAAGACATCCAAACGGCCAACAGACACATGAAAAAGTGTTCCATATCGCTCGGCATCAGGGAAATCCCAATCAAAACCTCAATGAGATACCACCTCACACCAGTCAGAATGGCTAAAATTAACAAGTCAGGAAATGACAGATGTTGGTGGGGATGCGGAGAAAGGGGAACCCTCCTACACTGTTGGTGGGAATGCAAGCTGGTGCAGCCACTCTGGAAAACAGTATGGAGGTTCCTCAAAAAGTTGAAAATAGAGCTACCATATGATCCAGCAATTGCACTACTGGGTATTTACCCCAAAGATACAAAAGTAGGGACCCGAAAGGCTACGTGCACCCCGATGTTTATAGCAGCAATGTCCACAATAGCCAAACTGTGGAAAGAGCCAAGATGTCCATCAACAGATGAATGGATAAAGAAGAGGTGGTATATATATACAATGGAATATTATGCAGCCATCAAAAGGAATGAGATCTTGCCATTTGCAACGACGTGGATGGAACTGGAGGGTATTATGCTGAGCGAAATAAGTCAAACAGAGAAAGACATGTATCATATGACCTCACTGATATGAGGAATTCTTAATCTCAGGAAACAAACTGAGGGTTGCTGGAGTGGGGGGTGGGGTGGGAGGGATGGGGTGATTGGGTGATGGACACTGGGGAGGGTATGTGCTCTGGTAAGCGCTGTGAATTGTGCAAGACTGTTGAATCTCAGATCTGTACCTCTGAAACAAATAATGCAATATATGTTAAAAAAGAAAAAAAGAAGAAGAAGAATGTAGCAGGAGGGGAAGAATGAAGGGGGGGAAATCGGAGGGGGAGAAGAACCATGAGAGACGATGGACTCTGAAAAACAAACTGAGAGTTCTAGAGGGGAGGGGGGTGGGAGGATGGGTTAGCCTGGTGATGGGTATTGAGGAGGGCACGTTCTGCATGGAGCACTGGGTGTTATGCACAAACAATGAATCATGGAACACTATATCTAAAACTAATGATGTAATGTATGGGGATTAACATAACAATAAAAAAAATGAAAAAAAAAAGAAGTACCTGACACACTGTACCAGAATCCCCAGGGCTGGGGGCTGCATTCATGTATTTCAAACATGGTGATCCTCATACACCACCCCAGTTAAGAACCACTGCTGTACAGAGCATGAACAGAGTTTACAGAAGGAAATACCAATGGATTTCAGACATAAGATGCTATCCTTGCCCAGAGACAAGGACCCCACAAAGTGATACTATATTTTTCACCTATCAGATTGACAAAGATCAAAAGTTTGATAATCATAAACAAAGAGCTAATGCCCCTAGTTTATAAAGTGTTTCTACAAATGGATAATGAAAAGACCAATAATCTAATCCAATAGAAAAAGGGCAAAGGAGATGAGCAGATAGTTGAAAGGAAAATACTGTATTCATAAGAAAATCTAATACAACAACCCATACAAAGGTACCAAAAGTTTGGTAATACACTGATGAGGTCAAAGGGGAACAGGGCGGTGAGAAGGCAAATTGGTACAACTCCATGCAGGCAGTACTCAGGAAAACTGCAAGCACTTTTCATCTTTGAGCCATTAATTCTACGCCTAGGAATTTAACCAGCTGATATTAATTGCACATGTGTGAAAAGATTTAAGTAGAGGGCTGTTCATTTGCAGCATTGTCTGCAGCAGCAAAAGATCAGAAATAACCCATTTCCCAACAGGAGACCAGTTAAATCAATTACAGTACAGCCATACAGTGAAATACTCTGCTAGACAACCATTTAAATAAAAGAAGTCAGATCAATGAAACAATCCCAAGACATTTTAAAGTGAAAAAAAAATTTTTTAAAAAATAAATAAATAGAGTAGTTTAAATTGAGATTCTCTTTTTCAAAGTTTCCTTCCTAGTTTTTTAGTTATTCACTTTTCTAGATCAACTTTAAAAGTGGATTGTGAGGATCCATTTAAAAAAAATTTTTTTTCTTCTGCGTTTTTATTGGCATCCTGTTGACCTTACAGGCTGATTTGGGGGGAAAAATGTTATCAAGTTAAAATCCTTAAAATATTTTATTTGGTAGCATGATATGTCTTTCTAGTTTTTCATGCTTCTTCACATCATAATTTAGGTTTATTTCAGTGTATGAGTGTTTGTAGAGATCACAGCTCTACCACTTAATGCTGTGTGACCTTAGATAACTTACTCATGCTATCTGTGCCTCATTTTTTTCATCTATTAAATGGAGAGAATACTAGCTACTAAAATAAGTGTGTTCAGGTACAAATGTCAATTTTTATTTATTTCTTTAGATTTTTTTCATTTGACACAGAGAGAGAGAGCACAATTAGGCAGAGCGGCAGGTGGAGAAAGAGGTGAAAGCAGGCTCCCAACACGGGGCTCGATCCCAGGACCCCGAGATCATGACCTGAGCCAAAGGCAGACGCTTAACCCACTAAGCCACCCAGGTGCCACAAAAGTGTCAGTTTTTAAAAACAGTGTCTATACTCCCACTCATTTCTAATGTTATTTGTGTAAATGGGTTTTTTTCCTAATAAACTTAAAAAAGTCTGATCCCATATTATTGTTTCTTTCAAACTACCAGGTGTTTTGTTTTATCGATCAAGAATACCCTTTTGTTTTCTGTTTTTATTTTTTGCTTTTAACTTTGGTAATTTCTTACCTTTAATTTCTTTACTGTATTTAGATTTGTTTTGGTAGTCTTTATCTTTTTGAGACAAATACTCCATTCTAACGCAAAGCTGTCTCTTTTATAGGAACTATTCCTGATTGTTTCTGGGTGTTTGCATGCACAGTTGAACTTGAATGCCCCAGGTTTGAATTGCATGGGTATGTGTTCCCCCCCCAATAAATGTGATACAGTACTGTAAATGTACTTTCTCTTCCTTATGAGTTTAACATTTTCTTTTCTCTAGTTTACTTTATTGTAAGAATACAGTGTGTTATACATAAAACATACAAAATGTGTTAATCGACTTTACGTTATCAGCAAGGCTTCTAGTCAACAGTATGCTATGAGTAAAGTTTTGAGGGCGTTAAATATTACATGTATATTTTCACATATGCAGACATCGTCGGCCCTAACCCCCATCTTGTTCAAGGGTCAATGGAGATGGTATGCAGATACGTTTAAGATCTGGTATGTACTACCACCCAAATTTTAGGAAGAACACTGAGAAGCTATGTAACTTCTCCAAGTTCAGACAAGAAAATAAATGGCAAGTAAAGGACAGGAGTAAAAAGCAGGTGGTTTGGTTTCAGGGTTTGTGTACTTTGCCAACTCAACATTCTGCCTCTGAGTAGGAACTTAGGGCTGCTCCTCCACAAGTGTCTATGTGAAATTCCATCACTGTTACTCATTTGGAAAAGTACTTCCCCCCGGCTTCAACATTAGTTATTTTTAAGGATTTTGGTTTGTTGTTGTTTGTTAACTCAAAAAGACAGTTTGAGCATGGTAATGACATTTGGTGTTTGTTTTGCCTGTCTTTGTTGTAATTGCTAAGTGCATTGCGTTGTTTTAAGTAAATGTCGTATATATGATTTTTCCCTTTTAAAAACCTGAGCTTCCCTTTCTTAATATTTTTGGTAAATATTGTGTTTAAAATGACTATATATTATGTGTTGTTACAAATAGATACCACACTGTTTTATGGAAGTATTCATATCATTACTGTGTTGTTTGTATACTTGCCCTGTTGATTGTGAGTAAAGATTTGTTTTTCATCCTGTGCCTATGTCCTTTTTTCTGTTTTAAATTATTTCTGCTATATGTATTTAAAAGCTGTATAAGAAGTTTAATAAAGGCTGAGGCCTCATTTTTAGAGTAGATTAAATATTTTACCAATATGAAATATCTTTTACCCAGTTAAGGGGTTTGAGGTTTATATATATATATATACTGTCATACTTGTTTTCCCCTTTGCATTTTTTTAATGTCTCATTTCTTTATTTGCAGGGGTTCTCCAACATTTATTGTGAGTTTATTTCTTACACTACACCTGAGTTTGTAAGAAAGTCTCTTTTATTGTGGAATTTAATTCATTTACATGTATATGGTTGTGAATATAAACTGGGTTTTTTTTCTTCCACCTCCATCCTCTCCACCTAAACCCCTAGTAGAAAACACACAGTCATAGATTCATCCTTCATACCTTTAATCTTTTTTTAACCTATTTTTTTCCTTTTGCCCCACAGCCTGAGGCAATTTCTCAGTATTTTCCCCACCACTTTTTTTGTCTTCAGTTACATCTATTTTGCCTTTTTTTTTTTTTTTTTTTTGGAAATAGCATGGCTAATTTGCAAGACTAATTCTTGTTCTCTGATTACTATTTAATGGTATTATTTTATGGAAGCACAGTACTCTCAAGTATCTTTAAAAGTATTCTTTGGAATATTATTTACTTATCTTCTGTTCCCTGAATTTTGTTGTATCTAGAATCGGTCTATCATTAGTTTGCTTCACTTTGATCCTATTACCTAAGACTCTGTACAGCATGGTACCCATCAGGCTGACTATGGTTCATAACACTATTGCATATTTGGAAGGTGCTAAAAAAGTTCTTAAAGGGCCTCATCATAAGAAATAAAAATTGTAGGGCGCCTGGGTGGCTCAGTCGTTAAGCGTCTGCCTTTGGCTCAGGTCATGATCTCGGGGTCCTGGGATCGAGCCCCACATCAGGCTCCCTGCTCGGTGGGAAGCCTGCTTCTCCCTCTCCCACTCCCCCTGCTTGTGTTCCTGCTCTCGCTGTCTCTCTGTCAAATAAATAAATAAAATCTACAAAAAAAAAGAAATAAAAATTGTTGTAACTATGTACAAGGATGGTTGCTAACTGAACTTATTGTGGTAATCACTTCACAAGATATACAAATATTAAATCATTATGTTATATACCTGAATGTTAATTATCCAATTAAAAAAGACTTGATTTTCCTTAATAATTTGATGATCCTTCTTCCCCCCTCAGCCCACTTTAAGTATAAAGGCCTAGGATCACTTATACAGGCACTTGGAGAGTCTTCCCCGTGTCTAGCGGCCATCTTCCTGGAACGAGAACGCTGCCTGCCAGTGGGTAGACTTCCGTCAGGGGATGCAGATGGAAGTCCGTCCCATTTGGGATTCTGAGTGGCCAAAAGAATGACATCTTTACTCTAGACTTTGAGGACTGGAATAATTTTTCTTTTTGGTAGAAATGACACATAGAGCCTTCTTTTTCACCTTTCCATAATATTCTGTGAAGCTCTTGAATCGTCTCCATGTCTGGTCTCTCAGTTCCCTGAAGCCAGCGTACTCAGCATGAAGCGAACGGTTTGCTCTGCTTGGTCTGTGCACACGTGCCGAGACCGTACGTGTGGTGTGCACATGTGGACAGGGAGCGACGGAAGGCTGGCCTCTGGGCCCCTGACCTGTGTTCAGGTACCCTGGAGATCATCCTGGGGCAACCTCCTGTTCTTCTTTTTCTGAGAATTTCTCTGGATTTACTCCTGGGTTACAGCACCTTTTCAGCTTGTGTTTTGAGCCGTAGTATTGTTGAACCTATCAATCCCATTCTTTCTTTTTTTTATTATTATTATGTTATGTTAATCACCATACACTACATCATCAGTTTTTGATGTAGTGATCCATGATTCATTGTTTGTGCATAACACCCAGTGCTCCATGCAGAACGTGCCCTCTTTAATACCCATCACCAGGCTAACCCATCCCCCCACCCCCTCCCCTCTAGAACCCTCAGTTTGTTTCTCAGAGTCCATAGTCTCTCATGTTTCATCTCCCCCTCCGATATCCCCCCTTCATTCTTCCCTTCCTGCTATCCCCATTCTTTCTAATAGAAAACACTTGTTTTCTGTTTTCCAGGAACTCCGCTTAAATTGGTTCTGAGGCTGGCAGCCCTTCTTACTACAGAATAAAGATTTATTCTTTGAAATAATAGGTTAAGAAAACACAAGAGAAACAACCTTTAGGCTTTGGGAAATAGGAGACTCTAAGAGGTTCAGATCCATGATGCTGAAGTGTGAATCATGGAGGAGGTCGTTGAAAATATTTGAGAGTGAGAGATAATAGGAAAGAACAAGACAAGGGCAGAGGCTCAGAAGGAGAAATTCACAAACAGAAAAAAGGAGGATTGAGGTCCTTATAAAAGAGCCGGGGCGGGGGGGATGTCAGAGAGGCAGGAGAAAACCCTAACGTAAAAACAGAAAAATTATTAGAGAAATACAAACAGGTCCTTTACAGCTATAAAGACATGTGTGTTTTAAAGTATCAACAGAAGAGATTTTTCGAGGAGGAACACCTGTTCAATAATTTCAGATGGCCTGGAACTGTGGTTCTTAAGCTTTAACGTGCATCCAAATCACCTGGAAAGCTTGTCAAGCCACAGACTAAACAGGTGCCAGCTGGGGCTGATGCTGCTGGTCCAGGGAGGAGAGTCGCTCCAGAGAGGGGGAGATGGAGGAGGAGAATCCACAAGGAGCATGAGACTGAACAAGCTGAAAGACCTAGATCATGGTGAGGGCAGCATCAGCAGAGCAGTGGGTAGGAATTAGAAGAACAGATAGTAAAAACGGGCAAGGAGCCCAGAGGCAAAAGACAAGAATGAGGCAATTGCATTGTCATTGCAGAGACTAAATTCACCTCCAAGCTTAAAGTTCTGTAAATTAGAATCCTTGGTTATTCAAAGAAATCCCTTCTCTGTCTCTTTGCAAAAGAACAAAACTGGGTTGAAAGCAGAGAGGTGGTGGTTACCTCATGGAAACAGTCACCTCCATGGAAATGCAGGGTTGGGAGAAGGTTTCTGGGTGGAAGTGGGGAAGGAAGGAAAAGGTTTAGTGAGGGCCTGGTCCCTGCTTCTGGTTCCTGGTGGAGATAAACCCGGCTAAGGGTGAGATATCATACAAGAATCTTGGAAACTAGTGCAAGGAGTTCCAGATGATTCCATAATAAGAGTAACCAATATAACTGTAGCAAACCTAAAGAAGGTTTTGTGATTAAACCAAAAATAATGAAATTGTTATTTTAAGAAACGTGTACACCAATATTTTGAGGGGAAAATTGGACATGAGAGAATTTATCTGGGTAAATTCAGACACTCATTGTGTGTGGCCTTTGACAAGTTAAACTCTGACCTTCTATTACCCTATTTGTAAAATGAGGTTTATTATAACTTATATTCCAAGGTTTTAATTATTAAAGATTATATATGTAAGAAATGTCTGATATAACTAACAGGCTTACTAAGGAGGAGCTACTGCATAATTTTTATTATCTCCAGCATTTTTTAACTTTTTAATATTTATAGCAATTCATAGCCTGCTTTCACCCCTCACCTTGCCAAAAGGCTTAAGATGAAGTCTTTGGTTATAGGGCTGGTGATGCTGAAGGAGACAGGGAGAAATCCACCACAGCTCAGGGGAGGCCATGGGAATGACCAGGGTCCCTAGAACCCACCTTTTTCCTTTCACTCCTCAGAACCTCAAGCTGCTCATCCAGATGTGTACCCTGCCCTAAATAAAATAACCAAAGTAAGTCTGAAAGCAGGTGTTCCCAGGGTGTGAGGAGGACTATTAAGTCAGTCCTCTGGGCTTATGGAGACACAATATTCATAAACGGGAAGCATGTCTTTCCCTGGAGAGGGCACAATCTGTTCATTTCCTGATTATTAATGGCCATTAACCTTGGACGCCAACACACATTAACCCATTGTTAGGAGCCAACTGCTTCATCCTCATACTAATGAATTTTCAAATCGTCAAGTGGCATTTTTTGAGCAGTCAAAAATTCTCTGGCACATGATAGTGAACGACACCTCTGTGCTCTCCTGCTCTCTTTGCCTCATCTGATTTATATAGGAGCAGAGGAGTCCCCTGGGAAAATAATTCAAAGCCTCCGTGTGTCTATGAAGCAAATATCCTCCAGTAGTTATGTGCAGGATCAGAGGACAAACACCAAAGAGCAATGGCCAGGCTTCTAAAGGCAAATTCCTCCTAAGCAAAGAATGACCATAAAGGGGCTGAGCAACTGGCCAGAGGAAAAGACAAGCGTGAAGTAGCACGGCTGCTTTACTTCAGCCCACCCATGAGTGCCTAGTGGCATCCATGTGCTCTGGGGAGAAAAGACTCTGGGAGAGTGAAAGAAGCCCTGTTTCACCTCCTACACTAGCAATCTTGATCCTCTAGAAACTAAGAGCCAGGGAGACACAGGCTTGTATACTTTAAAGAAGCTAACCATTCACACTGTGGGACAGAGTAGTGGAGGAAAATCAATTCAAATGGCAGGATTTTAAGGCAGGGTCATGAGCAAGGCAGGTGTTCATCAAAGTGGGGTGACAGAGAAAAGTAAGAGCATCAGTGCAAAATAGAAGTAAATTTCAAATTGGGTATTCACTGAAAACCAGCCTCAGAGGAAGTTTCGGTCAGTACCAGCTTGGTTATGATGCAGTAACAAGCATCCCCAAATCTCAGCAACTTAACACTCAAATTACATTTCCTCCTGGGTTGGCTGGGGGCCCCATGCTAATTCTCCCTCACAATAGAGACAGGTCAACAGAGATATCGATCTCATCTAGAATGGTTCCCCTTATTGAGCCTGAGAGAAAGGAGAGCACAAAGAAGCTACAACCATGTGAATATCCCCAGGCCCTCTTGGAAATCCTGGAGGACAACACCACACAGGTACAGATTGCCCAAAGGAACACAAAACATGCAAGAGTGAAATGTGGGTAATCATGGTTACTCGGACTCCATTTGCTCTAACAGGCCAGTGCTTACACAATTACTGGATGAGGTATTTATATAGTACGAGCTATAGCACAGGTCCTCATCAACACTTGGTAACTTACAAGGAGCCCTAAAATATGATCTGCGTTCCAGCTGTATGCAGCAAAGCTACTATAGGGTGTCTGCATAAGAACAGGAGTCTGGCCAGAGAGATAAGGAGTGGGATTCCCAACCACCCTGTTTCCATTCCCAAACCACATCTCAGATTTAATCCCAACCATACCAAGCACCATAAGGGGCAACCTAGTGCCTTCTAAGGCTGCTTACCTTCTATTAGACTACATTCTCATCTGTAAAATGGGGATGGCCATTTCTACCTCATGGAGTTGCCGAGTGGCCTGCAGTTGACCCATATACTGTGACAATATGCAGTTGGTGTCCAGTTAATGTTCATTCCCACACCTCACTGGTGTCTGGTTTTCTAGCACTCCCTCTCGTTGAACAGTGGGGTTCTGATGTTGCCTTCTTCCTCACAGTTTTATGGAATGCCTTCACATTACATTGCTTACACACTGGCTCTTGGAAATAAATTGTCAGCACCACCTCATTAATAAATAAACGAATCCACAGCTTGGTGAGCAAGAGGACTCTTCGAGCTCTCTGTCCAAATGGATTCAAGATGGCCAAAGTCAGGCACAAGATGCCAAACTCCAGATTGGTTCCCATATAATCCTTAGCCAAGGCTCTCAAATTCTCAGAGATGGAGCTTTGCTTATTGAGGACACTGAAAAATTGTGTGAAGAGAAAATAAAGAGGAACTTAGTTCTGCCTAAGCCTTTCAGCACTTGTTTGCTGCCTTTTTAGGCAAGGAAATGTGCAGAACAGTGTGAATGCTTCTGGCTGGAGGCCAGGGGGCACCACAGGCACTTGGAATGGTGCCCAGACTGGCATCCAAGGGGCCAGCCTCTGCAGAGGGACAGCTCAGCGGCCAGGGGAGAGCCAGGAGCTGTCACCTGGGCTACAGGGGGGCCGTGGAGGTCCATGGAAAGGTGTCTGGAGACCCTGAATTGCACAAGTCAGAAGCGTATATACATATATGCAGAAGTATACGCACACACACTACTGACAATAAATACATACATGCATTTTCTGATTGTGTGTATATGCATTTGCACGTTTTCCCCAGGGAGAATTCCATCCCTTTCAGCAGATTCTCAGAGTGATCCAGGACTTATACCCAAGGAGGAAAACACAAGAAGCCAGAGAAATGGAATTTAAAATCTTTGTGAAAACAGGACAAGTTCAAAGCCCATTTTTGTATATCAGACTTTTCTGAATCATCTCGTGTTTTAAAATACCCAGCCTTCTTTCATTTGAAAGAACTCCAGATTCTCTATTCACTCCCACCAGCCTCTGTTAAATTGTTTGCCCTAAATTTACTTGTTTACAAGCTCCCCTTTAGCTAAACAAAGCTCTTATTTTTCCTTCTTTTGTATCTATACTTGTTGTCACTCACCGGACTTGCTGGTTTGAGACCTTTGAGTTTTAGTAGGAGAGTTTCTTTTTTGCCTTTGCCAAAGCCCTCCTGAGGTATCTTTGTGGCTCAGAATGGAGGGGCCCAAAGTGGCTCAGGGGACAGAGCCCAAAGGCTTCACCTGTCTGCTCAACCCTGCAGGTGTCCCCTGACATTTCAAAAGATTGCCACACTGGGCACAGCCAAATTCCCAAATAATTACCTGATGTTGCCTGATTGTGCAGAAATTAACTACTCTTCTACCTTCTATTTTTTCCTTGTGTGCATCAGCTTTTTTAATTCAAATCACTAATGGATCTTTCTTCCCACATTTCTAATCTTAATCCTGTCCTTGATTTCATGCTTGACCTACCCATCAGTTTACTGCAACACATACTTAAGGAATGGCTCTTGTCGACTAGAGAGATGTTCTGCAACCAGGCATGGTGTTAGTCACACCTCAGAAAACCAAAAATGGCCAACCATTAAGGGATGGTCATCGGGTGAATGTGATGACAGGTTCACAAACCCCCAACACAAAGAAGAATGTGAGAACACCCTAGAGAATGCTCCAATGTTTGGAGAAGGAAGAAAGAACACCCAGTTAAATGCAATCTGAAGAGGCTTCCTGGAAGAGAGGTCACCACCCAGCCTTGGGAAATAGTGGGAAACCCAGACAACAATGAGTAGTTGCATTAGGCTGATTCTTAGGTTTTATTTAGGGACATTGTGGAAACTACAAGTTAGGTTGGAACCATCACATGGAGTTCTTGGCACAGAAGACCTAAGAGACTCACCGCACTTTTTAGATGTGATTCGTTTGCTATATTAATAACAAATATGTCTTTCATCATTCCCCTCACTTAATCCTTAATTAACACATGGCTAACTAAGGAACACTGAAGCAAAGTCTTCCACATACGGGGTCTTCTCATGTACCTACCACTTGCTCTTCTGAGAGGAGAGTATTGTTCATGGTTTTTGGGTCACAGATCTTTCTAAACTCCAGTAAACACACCCCTCTCTTGTCAATATTCCCTCAGTATGTGAGCTTATGATTTCTTTCCACATTCCCTTTTCTTTAGGTTTCACTCTGTTTTGCCCTCTCTGGTTCCTTCTGGTGAGGTTCTTTTCCTCCCATCCCAAATCAGTTCTCTGGCTGTGCTGGCTTGAAGGAGGGCTCTCCGAGCCCCTCCAGGTCCTCCCCCGCCACCCAACCCCACCTGCGCTAACTCACCATCCCCCCACTCCACATTCACGTGGTTCCTGCCTGGGACGTTTTACCACTTTCACTCGGGGATGTATCTCAAACACAACATATTCAAGACTAAACACGTCTTTTTTCCCCCCACCAAAACTTGCTCCCTCTTTCAAGGGGATGACAGTTGTTCAGACTGGAAACAGAAGAATCCCACATCCTTTAAGGGCTCCACCTCCAGTTCATCACTCAGTCCTGTCCATTGTACCACCTGAGCACCTGTGAATCCACCCCCTTCCCTCCCACCCCCACCGGTGCCCGAGATGAAGGCCAGGTCAGTTCTCACTGGTGGAGACAGCAGACTCCTGGTGGACCCCTACCCCTCTCCCCACATTCCCTTCCCACCATTTTCCTCCCAGCTGGCAGAAGAATCTTCCCAAAACATTAGTTTCACTGTGTCATTTTCCAGGTTAAAACCTGTTAAAAAAAACTCGTTACAGCAGTACTGAGGCTCAAGCTTCCTTAAAATGATGCACGAGGACCTCGAGACCAGGCTACTCTGTGCCCCTTCATCTCTACCCAGTCTCAGGCTCACGCCTGAAGCCCTGCTCAGGGGAAGACGAGACACCTCCAGCCACCTGATCCGGCCAGACTTCCTCCTGCCCCCCAGCTCCTCCCTCAGCCTGTGGTGCCCTCCCAGCTTGCCATGCCCCCACACCACCCCCTTGGGAGATTGTTCCCTGGCCACCTCCCACAAGGCTAGGCACTCCTCCTGGGTGGACTTTCTTAGAGCATCGTCCATGCTGCCACGTTATAAAAGGACCACGTTCTATGTAATTGTTCCTCTTTTGTCCTGCTCCCTCCTATTCCATGTTAGACTGTAAGCTTCCTATCAAGGGAGACCATGTCTTCACACCCTCACCTCCCCACTCAGAGCAGAGGCCCAGCCAGTGGCAGACACATGGCGGTGGGGGAGGGGGGAAGTGGTTCAGTGCATTCCTGGACTCCCCTAGCAGAAAAAAGTCTGTGGACTGTGGAGTCGTCCCTTTCTAGGGCCTCAGAGACCTTGTCATGTGCATCCAGATGATCCCATTTTATAAATACAAAATGGATGGAAGTGGTTGAAATGCTACCAGGAATTCTTATGGATGATTCCTCATAGCAGTAGGAAATGAACTCCCTGGCCTAAAATTCCATCTTCGTTATCTAAGGTTTTGTTAAAGCTGTGTTAACCTAGAAAATATTTAACATCAATTCCTGCCTCAACTTAGCTGTAGCCCACTGAATGTTAAATAT
Organism: Phoca vitulina; assembly: GCF_004348235.1. Taxonomy (NCBI): domain Eukaryota; kingdom Metazoa; phylum Chordata; class Mammalia; order Carnivora; family Phocidae; genus Phoca; species Phoca vitulina. Next base: position 35,029,831 of record NW_022589718.1, on the reverse strand, counting down.
ATACCAGGTACTGTTTCCAGTACTTTTTCTAAGAGGTTTTTAATCTCCACAACAAGCCCATGAGAAAAGTATTAGGATTATTTCCCCATATTACAGAAGAGAACACCAAGGCACAGAAAGGGCAGATAAGCCCCCTCCCCCCAACACCACAACCACTGGTGAGGCAAGCTGGGGCTCACACGGAGAGGCATAGGCTCTTAGCTGCTGCCCTGGGGGGCGGGGGGGCTCTCCTTTTCCTTTCTGTAGCTCAGGACTTTTTATTACTACTTTGATCCGATCTTTCAACCAATACTTCCCTTTCATGTGCTGGAACTCTAATAGTTTTGAGTTCACTTTTCAAATAATTTGGGAAAAGTCATGTTTGAAAAGACCCCATAAGCACTAATACTTGTCATCTGTTCATCACTGTATCCTAAGCACTTGACTGGAATCTGCCATAAAATTCTCCACCAGATTCACGGCTTAGTTCTGTCTTCTCTACATTTCAGGTCTTAGACCCTGCTGTCTATTATATATACTCTGATACAAAAATGACTGGATTCCTCCTTGCAAATGATAAAATGTTTCCTAAAAATACCAGTTAGTCTGTGTTTTTTAATAAGCCCTAGATTTTTTGTGATTCAATTATAGATTAAAGATTACGGATGATCTTTTGAAGAATGGAGAAAGTCTGTCTTAAAATATAGTAGGGAAAACCCAATTCACAGAAGAGAAAAAAGAAAAGTATATTTTGATCAAGATAAATAAACTAGTAAGGACATGAAAATAATTTAAACTTTTAGGACAGGTTCAAGTGTTAGTAAGCATTTGATTGACCTTTAAGGGATAATTGAGCAAAAGGGTCAATTTTTAAAAATAAACTTGAGAAGTACTGATTGAATGTAGAAGGTTTGCTGAAAACATGTTTGCTTCAAAACACAATCATCCTCATGAGCCACAATTCCCAAGTTTTCCCAGCACCTACGACGAGGTAGATGCTCTGCAGCACCCTCTGCTGGGCGTCTTTGCACTAGTCCCAAAGTAGAAGTAAACACACAATTCTTACTTTTGAAGCCAGAAGCAGAGAAGCGGGGTGGTCCCCTCGCCTGCACGGAGAGGTCTTCTTCACAGGGAACTCTTACAATGTGTTGACTTTGAAGGTTGGTGGGGGAAACTTCCAAGAAGTCAAGGGAGCTGAGAACATAAGGACTGGAAGGATCTTGAAGAAAATCTCACCCAACACCATCACCTTGGAGACCACTGGGGCCCCAGATGGGGGAGATGATCTACCGAAAACCAAGTGACCAGTGCAGGGACAAAACCAGAACACAAACACTCATTTTCTAAATCTGGATTCAAGGAATTTCCAGCCACTTTGCAAAAGCAGAGTGGGGCAGACATGAGAGTTTTTAGCAAGCATTCTAGAGCAGCAACCCTGACCACCAGGACAAGCCAGCTAGGTTTGTCTTCCTATTTGAATCTCTTTAAGTAGATTTGATTCCAGGAAACGAGCCCCACGCCCAGACCCGGGAGACGTCACACTTAAGGAGGCAACTAAAGTCACTTAGGTTTTGCATTGGCTTTCCCCTCCCAGGCAAAGTCGGAGGTGCTTCACCTGATTTCACAGAAGCCCCAGCTCACCTGCACTGAGTCTTCTCACTGTTTCTTCATAACTAACTCCTGTAAAGCCCGTATCCTATTAGGCAGACCCCAGTCTTAAACAACCTCTATGAAGACTCTCCCCAGGCTTAGTGCAGTTTTGTTCAACTTTTATTGAGAGCCACCTCCCTCAGACAGCTCATTCTCCCCTGGTCTCCTGAGTGACCCCAGTAGGCAAGTTTCCTCAATGAATTACACACGCATCCACAATTTTGGGCCAGTGACAAAAACCTAAATACATCTGATGTGCTGCTGACTAGGAAACAGCAGAGCAGCTTGAGAAAGGGCAGAATTTCCAGCAGCTGTTACAGAAATAGCACAGCCAATTAGGAGTCCAGCTGCAAAGAGACAAATCTGGGGCAATAATAACTCTGTACTGTGGATTTTTAGGAAAACAGATTGGCTTCTTACTCTCAGGTTTGGTGATAAAGATGTAGAGCAGGGCTGGCCAACTGGCAACCTCATTAAGTCTGTCCCCTTTCCCGTATGTTCTAGCTGAATTCTCCCACGCTCGACCACGTAGCTCAGACTTCCAAAATGCCTTTTGGTTCCCTGCTTTTCCAGCTGGTCTTCTTCAGCTGGGGTCAAAGAATTTGCCCGAAACAGTTCTCAGGAGAAGAATGTGATTTCATAAGGAGAGAAAACTATAGGAAAAATTGCATTCCTGGAAACCGCTGGAGAATGTGTGAATTTGGGAACCAGTACCACAGTGGAAGCTAGCAAGATCTCACTTTATGCATGGTTGTAGGTGGAAAGCGAGACTGCATCGATTTTCAGGGGTCTGGCGTACCTAGGTAGGGGGAACACATCACTCTTGCATCGAGGGCTGAGTGTGGGCATACCCCAGTGCATCAAGCCCTGTTTTATATTTGAGCCAGAAAGGGCGACAGTTCAGTTCAAGCCCTAACATGTGGGAGAGAGTAAACGAGATGTCTGTCCTCACAAACTGCTGCCTGCCAGTTTTTGCCCCTCTCAGTATACAGTAGCATCACCTATCTGGTTGCTGAAATACAAATCTAGACTTTTCCCTTGATTTTTGCTATTTGAATTCTCCAGTAAGTCCTGATCTTTTTTATTCCCAGAGCATATTTTTAATTGTCTAATTCTATTTCCATTGGCTCCACCCTAGTTTAGGCTGACACCATCTCTGCCCTGGACATCATAAAACCCCTGATATTTCTCGGCTTCCCAGGCACCCGTAGCTGATACTGTCGCTCGTGCTCCACCCCATCTCCTCACCATCCAACCGCCACACGTGCCACGCACGTGAGTCCCATCAAGCCATTCTTGTCTGAAGACCTTGCAGCAGCTTCCCCTTCTCTTCAGAACAAAATCCAAACTGCCAACGGCGAGCCTCAAAGCCCTCTGTGCCTGGTGCCTAAAGACCCACCCAACTGGCCCTCAGGCACGGCCAATGCTCAGGGCACCTTACTTCCCCTCCCAGAGTGGGCTCTCCATGCGAGGCCCTGTGGTCAGTGAGTGGCTCTGAGGTATTAAGAGAAGGCACACAAACTCAGGCATTTCAGGACTACAGGGAAAACAAGAGAGAGGCTCTCATTGCTCAGCATGGCTTCTCAGGATTAAGAGAAGGCACACCGTCTTTTTTCTTTTTTTTTTTAAGATTTATTTATTTATTTTAGAGATACAGAGAGCATGTGTGAGTAGGGGGAGGGGCACAGGGAGATAAAGAAACTTCAAGTAGGCTCTCCCCTGAGCGTGGAGCCAGATGAGGGGCTCAATTCCAGGACCCGGAGATCATGACCTGAGCTGAAATCAAGAGTCAGCTGCTTAACTGACTGAGGCACCCAGGTGCCCCAAGAGAAGGCACATAGTCTTAAGACCTCCACCCCCACAAGGGAACAAAAGAGGTGGAACAGGAGTATCCATAGAAAAGGTGTGAACATAGATCTGCTCGCTAGTTGGGATGATTAGTGAAGGTATTTCTCTCCTGAAGCCAAGTCAGTAAGCACAGGAGGAGGTGACAGCTTCCTCAAACATGCAGACAGCAACACGAGACTTCAAGGAACAAAAAAATCAAGGAAACATAACATCACCAAAGGAGGGCAATAATTTCCCAATAACTGACCCCAAAGAATGGAGATCGATGAATTGCCTAACAAAGAATTAGAAATAACTGATTTATGCCTGAGATCTAAGGACATTTCAACATACCCCAATTAATAAATGTGAATGAAGGAGAAAATTATGTGTTCTTCCCAGTAGATGCAGAATATCTATTCAGCAAAATCCAACCTCTTTTCATAATAAAAACTTCTGAAAAATTAGTTATAGAAGAAATGTACCTCAGTATAATAAAGGCCATTATGACAAGTCCACAACCAACATCATACTCAATAGTGAAAAGCTGAAAGTCTCTCCTCTAAGATCAGGAACAACACAGGGAACAAGTCACTTTCACCACTTTTATTAAATATAGTATTGGAAGTCTTAGCCAGAGCAAATAGACATGAAAAAGGGAATAAAAGGCATTCAAATGAGAAAGGAAGAAGTAAGACTGTCTCTGTTTGCAGATGACACAAATTTATATATAGAAAACCCTAAAGATCCCACCAAAAAAAAAAAGTTAAACTAATAAATGAATTCAGTAAAGTTGCAGGATATAAAATCAACATACAAAAATCAGTTGTGTTTTTATACACTAACAACAAACTATCCGGAAAATAAATCAAGAAAATAATCTCACTTATAATGTCATTAAATGAATACATATTTAGAAATGAATTTAACCAAAGAGGTAAAAGATCTATACATTGAAAATTATAAAACACTCATGGGAGAAATTGAAGAAGATGCAAAGAAATGGAAAGACATCCCATGTTTGTGACCTGGAAAAATCAATACTGTTAAAATAGCTATACTAACCGAAGCTATCTACAGATTCAATGCAATCCCTATAAAATTCCAATGGCATTTTTCACAGAAATAGAAAAAACAGTCCTAAAATTTATATGGAAACCCAAAAGACTCTAAATGGCCAAAGCAAGAAGAACAAAGCTGGAGGCAGCATACTTCCTGATTTCAAAGCTATAGTAATCAAAACAGTAAGATACAGACATAAAAGCAAACACATAGACCAATGGAACAGAATAGAGAGCTGAAGGATACACTTGAAATACCATCCACCACTCTTCAAGAAAGACACCAAGAATACCAAAAAGGGGAAAGGAGAGTCTTCTTACTGTGTGGTATAGGGAACACTGGATATCCAATGCAAAAGAGTAAAATCGAACCCTTATACCATACACAAAAGTCAACACAAAATGGATTAAAGAGGTAAATGTAAGACCTAAAACTGCAAAACCCTTAGAAGTAATCATAGGGGGAGATCTCTTTCACATTTCTCTTGGCAATGATAGTATGGATGTAACACCAAAAGAACAGGAAACAGTAGCAAAAATAAATAAGTGGGACCATACAAAACTAAAGTTTCTGCAAAGCCAAGGAAACAATCAACAGAGTGAAAATGCAACCTAAAGAATAGGAGAAAATATTTACAAACCATATATACAATAGGGGTAAAGATCCAAAATATTTAAGGAACTCATACAACTCGCTTTAAAAAAAATAATCCAATTAAAAATGGGCAGAGGGCCTGAGTAGACTTTTTACCAAAGAAGACATCCAGATGGACAACAGACACATGAAAAGTGTTCAACCTCACTCATCATCAGAGAAATGCAAATCAAAACCACAGTGAGATGCCACCTCACTCCTGTCAGGATGGACATTATCACGAAGTCAAATGATAAATGTTGGCAAGGATGTGGAGAAAAGGGAACCATTACACACTGTTGGTGGAAGTGCAAAATGGTGCAGCTCCTATGAAAGAGTATAGAAATTCCTCAAGATTTTTAAAATAGAAATATCATAGATCCAGCAATCCCACTTCCAAGTATATATCCAAAAGAACTAAAATCAGGATCTTGAAGAGATATCTGCATTCTTGTGTCCATCACAGCATTATTCACAGTACCCAAAATATGGGAACAAATAGCTATCTACGGATGAATGGATGAAGAAAATATTATATATATAAATAAAATAAAATATTATTCAGCCTTAAAGAAAAGGAAATCTCTCCATTTATGACAACATGGATGAAACTGGAAACATCATACTAAGTAAAATAAGCAGACACAGAAAGACAAATACTGCATAATCTCACTTATATGTTGAATCTAAAAATGTCACTCTTAAAATCAGAGTGGATGGTGGTTGCCAGCAGCTGGCAGGGGGGGTTGGAAATGGGGAGATGTTGGTCAATGGTACAAAATTTCAGTTATAAGATGAATAATTTCTGGAGACCTAATGTACAGTATAGTGACTATAGTTAATAATAATGAATTGTATACTTGAAATTTGCTGAGAGACTAAATCTCAAGTGTTCTCAACCACACACACACACACACACACACACACACAAAGGTAACTATGTGGAGTGTGGGGTGATGGATATATTAATTAGGTTGACTGTGGCAATCATTTCACAATGTACATGTACATCAAAACATCACAATGTATAACTTAAATATATACTATATTTATTCATCAATGATATCTCAATAAAACTGGGGGAAATGTGTAGCAGAGGTATATAGAGACAGGCAGTCCTATATTTGTTAGTAGAAGCATAAACCAATGCAATCTCTAACTTAACAATTTCACAGCATGTAGAACGATGAATGCAAAAGACTTTGTTGCAGCATTGTTTGTAATATGGAAAGATTAGAAACTATTTAAGTGTAGTTCATTTAGGGAATTACTAGAAAAATTGTGGGTTTTCCACAAAACTGTTGGTGGGAATGCAAACCGGTGCAGCCATTCTGGAAAACAGTATGGAGGTTCTGCAAAAAGTTAAAAATAGAGCTACCCTACAATCCTGTAATCTCACTACTGGGCATTTACCCCAAAAATATGAAAATACTAATTTGAAAGGATATATGCACCCCTAGGTTTACTGTAACAGTATTTACAATAGCCAAATTATGGAAGCATCCCAAGTGTCCATCAATAGATGAATGGATAAAGAATATATGTGGTGTATATATATAATGGAATATTATTCAGCTGGAAAAAGAATGAAATCTTGCCATTTGCAACAACATGGATGGATCTAGATATTATAATGCTAAATGAAATAAGTCAGCCAGAGAAAGACAAATACTATATGACTTCACTCACGTGTGGAATTTAAGAAACAAAACAAATGAACAAAGAACAGAGAGAGACAAACCAAAAACACAGACTCAATTATATGGAATAAACAGATGGTTACCAGAGAAGAGGTGGGTGGGAGGATGTGTGAAATAGGTGTAGGGGATTAAGAGTACCTTTATTGTAATGAGCACTGAGTAATATATATAATTGTTGAATTGCTATATTGTACACCTGAAACTAATATAACACTGCATGTTAACTATACTGGAATTAAAATTTAAAAAATAGGCATAATCTATGTAAATTAAATCTTAATAAAATTTAAAAATAGGTGTAAAAATAATAAATAAAAATATATATCTTTAAAAAAAAAAGAAATGCTGTGCAGCCTCTAAAAGCAATTCTAGAATGATCTTAAAGCTATGTTGATAAGAGAAAAAGGGAAAGGGGGGAATATACACATATGCCTTTATTTGCATAGAATGTCTCTGAAGGTAAACAGCATGGATAAAAAGACAACAAGAAACAGATAACTTAGATTGCCCATAGCATCAGGAATAGAAGTAGGTAGAAAATCACTGTAACTTTTTGGTAACTTATCAATGTTTATACTTTGTGCCCATATTAACTATATGTATATATTTTTTTTAATTACAAGGGCTACAGGTAGAAGGTAAGTCCAATCAGTGACAATAATTTTCTAAGGAGAAAAATTTGAAGCTGTTATGCAGTTGTTGTTGATATGTTACTATTATTGTATCATTAGAGAAAGGCATCATTGAGAAATGGGTTGTCAATATCATGCACACGAGTACTTTCTTCTTGCCTTGAGCTCTTTTCTTTACTCTTTGTACGTTATCTTCTACTATTTAGAAGTTTTGTCCTTTTAGAAAAACAACCACTCTCAATCTAACACCAACTTTGGAAACCAAGTATATATAGAGTTATATATGTACACAGCCTCATTCCAAAAAATATTTTGAGACAGTTTACACTAATACATATGGTACAACATAAGTCAGAGAAGACTGGCAAAGTAAGTCCACAAATGTTAGAAGATACCCAGAGTGTTTCATGCTTTTTTTAAGACTGAACAATATTCTACTCCATGTACATACCACATTTTCATACCTATTCATATGTTGGTGGGCATTTATGTTATTTGCAAATCTTGGCTATTGTGAATAATATTGCAATAAACATGGGAATGCTAATATGTCTTCGAGACTCTAATTTCAATTCTTTTGGATATAACATGGTTGAACCTTGAGGACATTATGCTAAGTGCAATTAGCCAGTCACAGAGAGACAAATACTGCATGTTTCTATTTAGAGGAGTCATCTGAAACAGTTAAACTCATAGAAACAGAGAACAGAATGATTGTTACCAGCGCCTGGGGGAGGCGGGCTATGGGGAGCTGTTGTTCAAGTGATAGAAAGTGTCAGTTATGGGCGCCTGGGTGGCTCCACCAGTTAACTGTCTGCCTTCAGCTCAGGTCACGAACCCAGGGTCCTGGGATCAAGTCCCGCATCACACTGGACTCCCTGCTCAGTGGGGAGTCTGCTTCTCCCTCTACCCTTCCCCCCTGCTCATTATCTCTCTCTCTCAAACAAATAAATAAAATCTTAAAAAAAATAAAGTTTCATATGGAAACAAACTGAGGTTTCAGAGGGAGCGTGGGGGGATGGGTTAGCCTGGTGATGGGTATTAAAGAGGGCACGTTCTGCATGGAGCACTGGGTGTTATATGCAAACAATGAATCAGGGAACACTACATCAAAAACTAATGATGTAATGTATGGTGATTAACATAACATAATAAAATAAAATAAAATAATGAAGTACTATATGGTGACTAACAGAACATAATAAATAAATAAATAAATAAATAAATAAATAAATAAATAAATAAAAAGTTTCAGTTATGCAACATAAATGAATTCTAGAAATCAGCTGCTGTAAGACATTGTACCTATAGTTAACAGTAGTGTATTATGCACTTAACAATTTGTTAACAAGGTAGATTTTATGTTGTGTTCTTACCACAATATAAAAAAAAGAAAAAAGAAAATATCTTCAGTGAATGAGTACTTGGTTAAGAGTTTAACACACAAAGACTGATCCAAATACCTGTCTTAACCTTTATTGCCAAAAAACACTTACTTTGAAGATCATTCTAATACTTTGAACTTAGAATGTTCAAATTAAACTAAAATTTATGGGACACATAAGTTATGTACCTTCAAGTTTTCTCCAAGAATAATGCACCTAGTCAATGGGATTTAAGCACTTTGAAAGCTAGCATTTTAAACTGGCAAAATTATATTGAGTGTCCAAATAACTAAAATATATAAAAGTATTTTTGAAACTATGAGGTACTATGTCCATATAAGATGTCTATATAAAGAGTTATTAGATCATTATCATCTATAAGAAAATTGTCAAACAATGATTCTTTCAGAAGAAGAAAAAACTGAGTTTAAATTTTTGTTATATTTTTGGTCAAAAGACATGTCCACCCAAGTGGACATCAATTTCTATATATATATATATATATATTTTTTTTTTTTTATTGAATGAACTGAGCCCTACTGACATATAGTACACTCTCCACTGTAGATTACATTGTTTGCCAGCACCTCATAGGTAGCTGTTCTTTTAAAACATAGTAAAATAAGCATTTTTGAGAGTTTGAATTGTGTGGCCTTTCTCTTGAAAACAAATAGAAATACCTCATTAACAAATAGAAAAATATCTCACAATCTAAGTATGAGAGCTCAAAAGCGATGATTGTGATAAATTAAATCTATAAAAACTAAAATTTACATCCACTACAAAAACTAATACTAAGTGACTACGTGGTGGAAACTTTGAAAGTTGATGGCTTTTTCCTGAATTACTTCATGATTATTACTAAACAATTAAAATTTACTGAGTAATTATCCATCAATATTACCCTCTATAACATAGAGCACAGAATTGAAGTACGAGGAAACTCAATTCTTACACTCATGTAATTCATATTTCTGAAGAGAAAGATACAGAAATGTATCTAACAACATAAAATGGAAAATGATAAGTGTAGTTTGAATGTTTTAAATTCTATTAAAATTGAAAGGAACAAAAGGTAACTTATTTTATCAAGCATATTTTTTAAAAATCCCTTAACTCATTCTTAAAAAAAAAATCACCGGGGCACCTGGGTGGTTCAGTCGGTTAAGTGTCTGCCTTCAGCTCAGATCATAATCCCAGGGCCCCTGCTCAGCGGGAAGCCTGCTTCTCCCTCTCCCACTCCCCCTGCTTGTGCTCTCTCTCTCTGTCTGTCAAATAAATAAATAAAATCTTAAAAAACAAAACACCTCACTTCACACTTGTTGGGATAGATATTATAAAACAAAAAAGACAACAAATATTGGCAAGGGCATGGAGAGTAATCAGAAGCCTTGAACACTGTCGTTGAGAAGGTAACATGGTCCCGCCTCTGTGGAAACTAGTATGGAGGTTTCTCAAAAAATTAAATATAGAACTACCACATGATCCAGCATATGCTCTCACGTCTGTGTATTTTTCCAAAAGGATTTAAATCAGGATCAGAGAGATAATACTCCCATGTTCACTGCAGCACTATCCACAATAGCCAATAGAAACAACCTAAATGCCCATTGATTAATGAATGGATTTAAGAAAAAAAAAATACTACAATGGAAAATTATTCAGCCTTAAAAAAGAAGGAAATCTTGCAATATGTACCAACATGGATGAAACCTGAAGACATTATACGAAGTGAAATAAGCCAGTCACAGAAGGGCCAACATGGCATTATTCCACTTATAACGGTTTTGTAAAATAGTCAAACCCATGGAAACAGAGAGCACCATGGCGGTTACCAGGGCTGGAGGCAGGGAGAATGGGGAAGCTAATCAATGGAGATAAAGTTTCAGTCAAGGAAGATGAATTAGCTCTAGAGACGAGCTGTACAATATTGTACCTACAGCCAACAATACTGTATTGTACAACGGTCTGTGAGAGTGTAGACCTCATGTTAAGGGAATAGGAGAATAATAAAAATTAAGTAAAAATTAGGGGTGTCTGGGTGGCTCAGTCAGTTGGGCGTCCAACTCTTGATTTCGGCTGGGGTCATGATCTCAGGGTCTTGCGATGGAGCCCTGCCTAGGGCTCTGTGCTGAGGGTGGAGACTGTTTGGGATTTTCTCTCCCCCTCTCCTTCTTCCCCTCCCATCCTGCTTGTGTGTACACACTCTCTCTCTCTAAAAAAATAAAAAATAAATAAAAATAATTAAGTAAAAATTAAAAGTTAAAAAAAAAATCTCATGGGAAAGATTATTGTTACTATTTTGGAGATTCAACAATGTCAGTAAGTTATCCAAAACACCACAGCTATTAAAGGACCAAACCAAGGTTTATTTTAACTCCAAAGCCAGTATTTTTCCTAGGACTGTGGTCTGGAACAGAAAAACCATGACATGGCTGGTGGACAGGATTCATATAAACAGAGGAGGATGTCTTAGGTGGGTATGTTATTATATTAGAAATTGTATTATTATGGGGCGCCTGGGTGGCTCAGTCGTTAAGCGTCTGCCTTCGGCTCAGGTCATGATCCCAGGGTCCTGGGATCGAGCCCCACATCAGGCTCCCTGCTCAGTGGGTAAGCCTGCTTCTCCCTCTCCCACTCCCCCTGCTTGCGTTCCCTCTCTCGCTGTGTCTCTGTCAAATAAATAAATAAAATCTTTAAAAAAAAAAAAAAGAAATTGTATTATTATATAAGAAATTACAAAAGGGGTGTCTGGGTGGCACAGTCAGTTAAGCGTCTGACTCTTGATTTCAGCTTGGATCATGATCTCAGGGTTATGAGATCAAGCTCCACATTGGGATCTGCACTGGGCGGAGAGTCTGCTGGAGATTCTCTCTCCTTCTCCCTCAGCCCCTTCCCCCCATGTTGTCTCTCTCTAAAGTAAATACATCTTAAAAAAAAAAAAAAAAAGAAATTACAGAAGAAAAAATACACTACCTTGGCTACAGCATAGATTTTATATAAAGGAAGCAGCTAATTAACACTAATTAACAATTAACAGACTAATGAACAGAAGACGCATTACAGCACACTTGAACCCCAACATGAGAGGTTCTCTGTTTTTTGCAGACAAGAATTAAGCCCGTAATGATTTGGGATACAGAAACATGGAAATGCAGTGTATTTAGGAAGACGTCACACATTTTCAGATAGAATAGAAAGGAGTGAAAATGTAGAAAGTTACGTGTGCCGGGAATGAGACAATAAAGGAATGTGCAACAGGAACCGAAAAAAGTAATTTTATAAAAGAAAAATCACAAATTCTTTATGACTTTTCAGAATCAAGTTAATGCTAAGATCTGAAAAAGTCAAAGAGTTTCTGTTAAAACTGTACAAAAAAAGAATTTAGAAGACATTGTAAAAAAAAGTGAAAATCTAATTAAATCATCAGGAACATCAATAATATTCCTCGGTCGCTGCGCAGTTATCAAACAGACCGGTTTATATTAACCCAGTCCCCACCTGGGAAATGATCCCTTGCTTCTAACCTTGTCAAGTGGCACAACCAGATTTGCTGAAACATAGAGAAATGAGGCCAGTCCAAATCATGAGGGATTGTCTGTTGGTTCTACCAGAGAACAAAAAAAATAAGAAATTCATAAAAGCAATATTTATAGAAGATAATTCCATGAGAAACACATGCTTTCAAAATAAGAAAATAACATCTTGGCTGTGAAGAGCCTATGATGAATTTAAGAGTCATTAAATAATTTGTAATACCATTGGTATTCATTTTGAAATACTGCTCTCAACCCTGAATTATCTATTGGAAGGAATAAGCGAGTCATCTAAAACATGGAATGGTAATTGGTATCTCTTAATTTGTTGCCATTGGAGTAAGTGTGATGATCCCTCCGTCTTAAGATCTCATCACCTCAGGAAAATAATTCTGCTCTGATGGGCAGATAGTCCTGTCAGCCAGAGTGTTAAAAGCTTTAACAGCAAATAATTGATGTCCAAATGACACTGAGCAAAATGCCCTGAGATGGCAAATCAAGGAACAATTTAACCCTTGACAATTCAGGGGGAAAAAAACTGTTGAAAAAGAATTGTTAATGCTAACAAAATGACTGCCCCAAATTAACTAAACTTAACAGTGTTACTGTACTCATTCATCACACTTTTATTTGTACTGGAGATACAAGGAAATGAAAAATATGGACCCTTCCCACAAGGAACATATTGTCTAGTAAAATGACGTATATAAACAAGCCATTATAGAATGAAATTTTGACACACACTACCACATGGATGGACCTTGAGGACATCATGCTAAATGAAATAAGCCAGATACAAAAGGATAAATTCTGTATGATTCTCCTTATACAAAGTATCTAGAATAGCAATTCTTAGAGACAGAAAGTAGAATGGTTTCCCAGGGCTGGAGGAGGTTGGAATGGGTGGTTAGTGTTTCATGGACACAGAGTTTCAGATTGAGAGGATGAAAAAGTGTTGGAAACACGGTGGTTATGGTTGTACAACATTGTAAATGTCCTCAATGCCACAGATCTGTACGTCTAACAATGTTTAAAATGATAAGTGTTATGGTATGTATGTTTTGCTACAATAAAAAATGCCAAAAAATGATTATAAGCAATTATAACAGGCTTCTATGTTAAACTAGTAATTTCTCCCCATATTAGAAGTAATTTTTAAAAAGTAAAGGACTGAGTTGGATAAAAACATATTTATCACTTACAAATAACTTGAAAGTCAGTTAAGGAAAGAAACTAGAAAAATATTTTAAATTTCTATCTTGAACTTACATTTTTGAAAGAAATTATATATATTAATATAATATAAAATAATTATATATTAAAATGTAATATATTATATATAATTTAATAACATAATTATTATATGATGTATTATACATATGCTATTTTATACATTATATGTAAATCATAAATTATATATAGTATAATATATATCTCCATATGTAAATATACTAAGTAAATAAGCTCCAAATATTTTTTAAACAAAGCAGAAAATGTGATTTGAACATTTTCCAACATTCAGCTTGGCACTTAATTAATTTTTGGACAGAATAGGGGATGCTGAGCAGGTCCCACAGTTTTAGGTAACCACCTAGTATGTGTTGGTGAAATGGCAGGTAACTCGTTACTTAGAAGAGCCCAGACAGTACTAATCTCTTGTGTGAGCTAAGTTAGACAAGACAGAGAGAGAGAGAAAAGAAGGTAAAGAGAGAGGGAAGAAAAAAAAAAAGACAGATGTCACTGGGAATGGTAGAATAGTAAGAACCTCCAAAAAATCTCCTTAAAAGCAATGCAAACACCGGCAAAATTATCAAAGTCAACTTTGTCAGAACCCTGGAAATGAATCAAAACTTGGAAACAATCTTTCACATGAAAACATGTTCCACAGTATTAGTTTCAGGAACCGTAAACCAAAACCACAAGGACATAGCGCTTCATAGCAAATGGTGCTTCGGAAAACAGTTTGGCGATTACTCAAAAAGTCATATAGAGTTGTCACGTCATCTAGTAATTCCACTCCTAGGTATACGTCTCCCAAACCCTTGTACACGAATGTTCATTGGAGCATTATTCGTGACAGCCAAAAAGTGGAAACAACACAAAAATCTTGATAAATAGACCAACAAAAAAGTATATGCACACAATGGGATACCAGTGGGTCCTAAAAAGAACACTATGACATGGAGAAACCTCAAAAATATAAAAAACCTGTGATAAGCCAGGCCCCCAAGGTCACAAATTACATGGTTTCACTTATTTGAAATGTCCCAGATAAGCAAATCTATAAAGACAGAAAGCAGGGGGGTAATTACCAGGGCTGGGTGAGGGGGAATGTGGAATGATTGCTCATGAGTATAAGCTTTTCTTCTGAGGTACTGGAAAGGTTCTGGAATTGCATGGAAATTTTCGCTAATTTAGCCTGGGGTGATTGCATAAGTGTATGCATATCATTGAGTTGTACCTCTAATATTTGTACCTTTAACTGTATATAAATTATATCTCAATAAACACAACAAGGAGACAGTTTGTCTCAAGACTTAGTACACACACATGTACATACACACACATACACACACATTCACATACCTGAAAAGAGTTTTAAAAAACATGATTCCTTGTCTATCTTAGGATACATATTCCAATCTATTCTTATCTTTTTTATTAATGCAAAATGCACAAGAAAACAGTAGTATCAAACACTTTAATTCATCTGAAAAACATTGCTTTTTTCTAATGAGTTGGGAGTTTTATGAAAAATTTTTATATATATTAAAAATTTATATTTATAAATTATGTATTATAATTTATATGTTATATTGTATAACATGTTCTGTTATATAATATTATATAATATGTTAATATGTTGTAATATATGTAATTATATAACATATTATATAGTTCATTGGGGCGCCTGGGTGGCTCAGTCAGTTAAGCATCTGTCTTCAGCTCAGGTCATGATCTCAGGGTCCTGAGATCGAGCCCCACATTGGGCTCCCTGTTCAGCAGGTAGTCTGCTTCTTCCTCTCCCCCCTGCTCCTGCTCTCTTGCTCTCTGTCTCCCAAATAAAAATAAATAAAATCTTTACATAATTTATAATTATATATTATAAAATATTACAAATATTACAAAATAGTATATATTTCATTATATAACATATATGTCTCTGTAAATTTTAACCTGTTATTCTCTCACCTGAAAACATTTTAAATGTCACCTTTAATATGATACTAATATTCTTACCTTCCCACATCCCTTCATGAGTCATCTTAACAAAAGAAAATTCCCCCCTAAGAAATTTTCTGGTACTTTCTTTTTTAATATAGTCGTTGTCTTTCGAAATAATCACATGGCTTCCAACAGTTTCTCCTTGAGAGTTATAAACATCAATCATTTTTATTGCTTAAGGCAAAGTGATGTTCATAGTGCTTTAAGCACAAAGAGTCTTTATCCTCGCCAGTGTAGACTTAGAGATAAAACCAAGCCCCATTTAGCAGTGTTGCAGTGCTCACACCAGCCCTACTTCGGGTGACGTTCAGGAAGGCAGCTCACACTACTTCCCGAATTGAGGTAAACAGACAGAGAACACAAGAGTGAGTGCAGATGTCTTATTACAGGTGGGCTCATATGATGAACTGCTTTTCCTAGCTCTCCTTCCCACTTCTGACCCCAGATGAGCCTGCTCGAGTTCCCAGAAGAAGCCTCACCTCCATGCCCCATTCTGCTGGGAGGCAAGTTTTATTCTGAATCCAGGTATGGAACTGCATTTATTGCTATAAAATGTCATCTTATTAAATTTGACTCACTGTTCTTGCTTGTATATACATCTGGGATTCTAAATCTGTCCACATTCCTCCCCCATGATTTCATATCTCCAAGTATGCAGAAGAGGGATAGCGTCTAGTAAGTGTAGCCTCTACTAAGCACAGGAATCTTTGAGGACAGAAACCATGATTTATGTGGCTCTGCTCACCACGATGTGAGACCTGGCCACCTACTGTTTCAGTCAGCTGTCATTGCAATATTATTTTAGTAGCTGAAAGTTGCACGAAGTTTCCTCATTGTTGTTCCTGTTCCAGGAATAGATGTCTACATCTAGTGGGAAAATGAGACCACATCTACATTTTAAAATAATTTTTAACTATGAAATACTTAAAATATACATAAAGTGCACCCAATAATTTAATAAAACTCGTATATTCCTATCCATATTTAACAAAATGTTGTCATATTTGCTTTGAAGTTTTTTAAAGTAATAAAATATAATAAATACCATGAATATTTGCTTTCTTGGATTCCCCTGATCCCATTATCTTTCTTCACTTCCCAGAAAAGAAGGAAGTAACTTATAGTTAGCATTTATTATGTGCCTGAATTTCCTTATAGTTTGATAGCATGTAATGTGTGTGGCACATGGGCACATATCTATGATCCCTAATAATATATAGAATCATATATATTAGGACCCTGCCTTTTGCAATTGATGTTTTCCCCATAACTTTATATTTTCCTAGCAAGTCCTCCTTTTTTATACATGTAGCTCTGTACTGAAATAATACCTGCATATTATCAGGTCAAGAATATACAGTCCCAGTAGAATCCCTTACTAGAATCTTTTAGCTCTAATAAGGAAGAGGGCAAAAACCACCATGGTCCTTTACTCAGTATTGGTGGTCTTTACTCCTGTTCTGTGGATAACAATTTTAAGAAAGGTATAACACCGAATGAGAAAAAAAAAAAGAAAAAAAAAGCTATAGCACACAAGCTGAAAAAATGTGAAATCATAACTAAAAACAAAGTAACTCTGGCTTACAGTTTAGCTGGTATCAGACATCCTTCTACCATAAACACCCGTGAAGCCTACAAAATAGATGACAATTATTTCCAGGAATTGGACGACAGTCAAGGAGGGCTGTTGCAATCCCTGAAGAAGCAGAGGCACTCGAGGTACGCCCACATTCACCCACACTTTCCCTGTGGGTAACTTTCCTAGGCCATGGCTCAAAGAAGTGGAGCTTAAGCTTGGAAAATCAGTCTCACTGTGTAGAGAAGACCAAGTCCTCCACAGAGAGAGCGAAGTTTGGGACTATGACGTCAGCTAGGACTTGAGGGCGGGTAGAACCACAGAGAAGGGACCTCAGAAATCCACAGGGCAATTTCTATTAGTCTTTGGCTGACTCTTGAGCTACAGAAGTTTGGGACAAGACAACAGAAAAACTATCGAAGAGTAGTTTTTCAGGAGGCTGGTAAATGAGCCATGACCAAGGAATTTGAACAAAGCTGGAGAGATACTGAAGTCTGGGTCAGGAGAAACCATGATGACCCAGTGTGGTATGCCTGTCAATACATTTTAAATAAATTTAAGAATTCCTTGAAGCACACAACATAGAAGACAAAATAAAAAATTTCAATAGTTGTACCTGTTAAATAAATTGAATTGACCCTTAAAAAATCTAATCATAAAGAAAATTCAAAGACCCAAAAGCTTCACTGGGGGATTTTAGCAAACCTTCAATAAAGAAATGAAAACAATGCACAAATTCTTTCAGAAAACAAAAAAAAAAAAAAAGAGACTACTTGCCAAATCATTTCATGGTCAAGGATAACCATAATATAAGAACTTGACAAGAGCACTACAAGAGAGAAAAATTATGCCAATACTTCATGAATATAAAATAACAAAATCTCAAAAACATAGCAAAAACAATCTAGCAACACACACACACACAATCCCACACATCATGGCCAAGTGAGATTTATCCCAAGAAGGCAAGTTTTGTTTTACATTTGAAAATTGAATCAATGTAATTGACCACATTGACAAAATATATGAGAAAAATGATACAATTGCCATAACAGATGAAGAAAAAATTATTTGAAAAACAGTTATTTATTATATTTATATATATTATATATATAATATTATATATTATATATTATAACTTATTTATAATAAACATATCAGCAAAGAGAACTCTAAAGAACTCCCCTAATCTGATAAGATTATTTTCAAGAAGAAAAACTAATGATAATATCTTAAAAAGTGAACTTTTTTTCCTCTGAGGCTGGGCACAAAACCAGAATGCTGTGTTTACCACTCCTGTACAACATAGTAATGGTGATCTCAACTAGTGCAATATGATAAGAAAAAAATAAAAGTACAAAAATTGGAAAGAAATAAGTAAAATTGTCTTTTCACAAATAGTATGATTGTGCACATAGATTATATGACAATACCTTCATGGATATAAACTCAACCAAACCTCAAAAAATAGTAAATATAACCTAGCAATATATTTAAAAAGACAATACATTATCACCACATGAAATTTCTTCAAAACGCCAAAATAAGAAAGAATCTACAAAAATTATTTGAATTAACAAGTGAATTTGGGAAAATCTCCAGATACAAAGCCCATATGGAAATATCAAATGCATTTTTCTACAATAGATAGATAGTAACAGACACTACAAAATGAAATCTAAAAAGTGATATGTCCTGTACTAACTTCACATATGTCTAATGTGGGGAGGAAAAAAATGTAAGGCAAGATATGAAAGACCTCCGTATAAAAAGTACAGTACTTTGCTGAGAAAAATTAAAGAACACTTAACAAATAGTCCCTGTTCGTGGATTAAAACCATAATACTCTTAAGATATAAATCCTTCCAAGGCTGACTGATAAACATAATTCCTATCAGATTTCATTAGGTTTTGCATAGAGATTAACCAACTGATTCTAAAAACTACATGAAGGGGCACCTGGGCGGGGCAGTCAGTTGAGTAACTGACTCTTGGTTTTGGCTCAGGTCCTGATCTCAGGGTCCAGGGTTTGAGCCCGTGTCGGGCTCTGTGCTCAGTGGGGAGTCTGCTTGAGATTCTCTCTCTCCCTCTCTCTCGGCCTCTCCCCTCACTTACATGTGCATGCTCACTCTCTTTATCTCTAATAAATCTTTTAAAACTACATGAAAATGCAAAGGATCTGGAATCACCATGAAAATCTTGAAGTAGAAGTAAATATCAGAAAATATACACCTCTAGATTTCAAGATTTACTGGAAAACTCTCTCAAAAATAGTGTGACATTGGTACAAAGCATAAATAGACGAATGGAACAAATCAGTGTCTAGAAATAAACACATTTATACATTGATTTATAACAGGGGCACAATGTAATTCAGTGGAAAAGGATGACCTGTTCAATAGATGGTGCTCAAGAAATTGGATAATCTCTTAAAAAATGAAAACAAGCCTTGATCTCTACTTCACACACGCAAAAATTAATTTGAAGTGAACCATTAATCCAAATGTGAGGCTAAAATGTTGAGACTTCTAAAAGAAAGTTTTGGAGAATATCTTCATGAACTTGAGGTAGGTTAAATTTTCTTAAAAGATAAAATATGTATTAACCATAAAGGAAAAAAAAATTGATAAACCTGAGTCCAATAAAATGAAGAATTTCTGGCTATCAAAAGATATCATTACAACAAATAGGCAAAGTATTGGAGAAACTCACAATTCTTATATTTGAGAAAGAACACATCTGGAATATATAAATACCACCTACCAATCAATAAGAAAAAGAAAATCTAGTTTTTAAAATTGGTGAAAGACTTGAACAGGTGCTCCACAAAAGAATATATCTAAATGACCGACTCACATGAAAAGGTTCTTGTTAGGTAAATGTAAATTAAAAACACAGTGAGATGCTAGACCAAAAATATCAAGTGCTGGCAAGTCTACTGAACAACTGGAGTTCTCATACGCTGCTGGCAGGAATACAAATTGATTCAAGAACTTCAGGAAACTGGCAGTATCTACTAAGGCTAACCATATGCCTACTTCCTGACCCAGCAATTCTACTCCTAGGTATATAGCCTACAAAGATGAGTGCCTGTGAATGCCGAATGATATGTAAAGGAGTGTTCATAGCGGCTCTGTTCATCCACCTAATACATTCTGGACAATCCCACTTACATGAGTTCAGAACAGGCAAAGCTATTCTATAGTTACAGAAATAAGTACAGTGATTATCAACATGAGAAGTCTAGACAATGAATGGGAAGAGACATCAGGGAGCCTTTGAGAGTGATGGACATGCTCTCTATCTTGAGTTGGTTGAAGCTTGTGTGTGTGTGTGTGTGTGTGTGCATGTGTGTGTGTGTGTGTGTATAAATTCATAGAGCTATAACCTAATATTTGTATATATTTTATTAAACATTACTATATAATGTTAAACTAAGAAACAAAGTACCTCCTCCATTAACATACTTCTAGAATGTTTAGTTCTCTTTGTCTGATTCATACTCTAGACTCCAGCTTGAACAGGTCTGAAGTCTCAAATGACAAGGACACTCCTGTCTAAACTAACAGTTCTGTGAATGACTGGAGTATTCCTTTCATTGTTACCGTTTCCTTTGTTTGAGGTTTTGTTTGTCCGTAGCCTATTCAGTGTTTCCCATATCATTTGGTTTGCAGTTTGGGTCATATTTATTGACCCTCTATTTTCAGTTTTAAAGCCTTTGGATTAGCCACACATCTCTCCTCATCATTCATCTCTCTCTTCACAGTTCTCCAAAGCTTACACTGAGCATCCCAAGATCCCACACACTGCCTCAGAAAATAAAACCTCAGTTCTCAACATTTCCTAGAGTTTAGGTGGGAAGGAGTCAGAATAGGAGGAGCTGGATTTTGAGGCAGCAGTCCGAGGTGACCAAATCCCCAAACGTGAAAAACCCAACATAGTTACACAAATGATCTGGAATAAAAAAGACTGAAGTAAACACAAATCAACCTCTTCTATGTAAATATACTCCATTAAACGGATACTTCAACTGACGCACTAGAGAACAGGAACTTTTCTGGGGCAAGTGTAGACTATTTCACTAGTATCTCTACCACCAATATCCCAGGCACACCACCGTAAGTTGTCCAAAAATACAAAAATAATTATGACAATTATCTGAAATTCATGTTCTTCAAAATTTCAGGGGTATACATGTAAACTAAAATAAAATAACCTCTACAAAGAGATTTCTCAGTCCAACTAAAAAAAAAAAAAAAAGGCTTTCTTCCTTCCCAAGTCCTTTGAAACTGGCTCAAAGCCAGCAACTCTAACTGAGCCTAATGGTACAAAAATCTATAAGCCATTAACTCTAGCCATATTAAATATATAAAAATCAATTCTAATGCCCTGTTCTTCTTCGAAAGTCCCAACCCGCAATTGGAAATATACAAGAAAATACTACCTGCTCCCCAATGTTCTTCAGCTTTTTGTTTCATTTATTCTGGAAATGTTACCTGTATCAGGAAAATTAGAAATCAGTCAGCAAGACTGATGGTCTCTGGCATGTGCACTGTCAGGTTCTTCATCCAGAGGCCAAGCCAGCTCTCAGGTGGTCATGCCAGGTCACCACAGCTGTAGGGGAAAATCACCCGCTATCGTCTCCTGTACTTCTTTCCACTGGTTCAAAATAGGCTCTGACATGTTGTCCAGTGCTTATGTTCCTCCTTACACTCCACGCAACACAGGACGCTTTCCTGTCCTCTGAATGCTCCTAATTAACCCAATGACAAGAGCGATATCGTCAAGGGAACTTTCTACCCTCCTCTTTTAATATGTATAGTTTTGCACATGGCAGCCAGGATTGATGGCCTGCATATCCTCAAATGTATAATTTTGTTTCTAGTTCTTCATTTTGTGTATTACTAGTTCTATTTATAAAAACAAAAACACAGGCATGCCTGGGTGGCTCAGTCAGTTGGGCGTCCAACTCTTGGTTTCGGCTCACCGCTCAGGTCGTGATCTCACCCTGGGTCATGCTCTGCACTCAGTGGGGAATTGGCTTGAAGATTGGCCCTCTGGCCCTCCCCTCATGTGCTCTCCCTAAAATAAGTAAAATCTTACCAAAAAAACCTAAAGCACAGAATCTTCCCCTACTTTCTCGGATTCCTTTCCTATTATGAATATTTAAAAATTTAAATTTCTAAACAAATACCAATTCAGCAGCATCTCGTAAAGTTTGGTAAGTAAAGTTCTCATTATCAGTCATGAACATTTTCTAATTACATATATTGAATCTTTTTTCCCATAAGTGAATGAGAAATATGCAGATTTTATTTATGTGTACACCTAAAACTGTAAGAGATTTTGTGGCTATTTGTAAATTGTGTCTACAATTCATTTTGATTCCAGAACATGGTCTTTTGATATTGAGTCTTGCAGTTTATTGGGGGGTGGTCCTCATTTTGGCTTAGTAGGTAATCAACCATTATAAATGTCCCTTGCATTGTGAAATGATTCTTCATACAGTAATTGCTGGGTACAGAGATCTGGGGTTTCAAGAGCAATATAGCAAAATAGTTAAGACACAAACTCTAACTCCTATTTACCAGCTGTGTGATCTTGGATGAGTCATTTAATCTCTCTGTGCCCAAATTAGCACATCTGTTAAATGCCTAGCATATATTAGATGCTATATAAGTGTTAGATGTTATTATACAAATCCACAAAATCAAGTTTTTTAATCATTCAGATATTCTTTATGCTTATTAAGTTTTATCTGTTTGATTTACCAATTACTAAGAAAAGTATTTTAAAATCACTCTTTGTGGATGTTATCTTAGCCTTGTTTTCTCCTAAAAGCAAACCTAACAAGGAATTAAGTACAAGTGGTTAATTTGGGAGGTGATCCCAGGAAGCATTATGGGGAAGTAGGGAAGTGGGACAAGAGATGGAGGACTATCAGTAAATTTGCATTAATAAATCTATTACTCTGCAGCTCGGTCCCACTGGGACTGAATAATAAACCCCTCCCCCCAAAAAAGCTGGAGTGTCCATCCACCAACTCTTCTTAGTTAGGAGTTGTTCCTAAGACACTAACTCTTCCTCACGGCCAGCCGCCCCCCCTTGGGCTCTGAACACACTCAAAGCCAAAGAAGACCCTCGAGCAGAGAGACATGGAGGGTAATTGTACCCACGAGGGGTTAAGTCAAGGGAACTTGAGCAGGATATCAACAGCATCCACTATGGATGAAATATTGTCAAGCTCTCTCAGCTTTCTAGTTCCATGTTTGGAGTCTATGTTAGTTCATACAGGTCATTGGTTAGTACATCTTGGTAAACTACTTTTTGTATCATTGCGTAATGCTACTCATTATCTGCCACAGTACCCTTAACCTTAAAATGAATGTTTCTTTTTCTGATATTGCTTGATACAGCAGCTATTCATCTGGAATATCTAGATTCATCTATGTATCTAGAATATCTATTTTTCATTCCTTTATTTTCAAATTTCTCTGTGTCACTGCACTTAACATGTCTCTTATAAATACCATATACCAGATTTTTTAAGCCAGTCTAAGAATCTCTTTTCTTTTGTCACATACATTAATTCACTTCCGTTACCTGTGATTACAGTTATCACCATTTTATTATTCTCTACTTACTCCAGTGGTTTTGCTTAATTCTTTATCCTCCTTCTTTTCCCTCCTTCATTATATTTACCCTGGCTCCCTCTTTACTGGAAAAGAAGGTATATATTCTAATTTTATTGTTTACATGGTTACTCTTAAATTTTTAGTGTAAATAAGTATGGGACTTATACTCTAAGTAAATATCTCCAGCCATCTTTCAAAAAAAAATTCAAATGTTCAAATTCTAATCATGCTTTGCCTCTTTCCCTTGTGATTATTGTCCAGTATTTGTTGCACCTTGTTCTTGAAATCCAAAATTGGTGAGGTTTTTGTTCTCAATGATGTATTTTAACCAGCAGAATTGTTTGCCAACTTTATTGCTCATCACTAATATTTGCATATCACTCCCTCCTTCTGGAGGTCAATATTTTTCTTCTTTTAATACCTCTTACAGTGAGAGTTTTGAGTGGGCAACTTTGAAATATATTTGTTTTGAAATCTTTGAAAATATATTTGTTTTGTCTTTGCTCTTGAATAATATTTTAGCTGGTTATATAATCATAATTCTAATTCTAAATTATTTTTCCCTTTCAGCATTTTGAAAAAAATTACCATCTGAACTATATGATCTATGTGATCTATTAGTGAGAAGTGTGCATTCAGCCTTGTTTATATATGACTTTTTTTTTTTTCCTTTTTAAATACTTTTTCATCTCTTCAATTACTACTTTTGTCTCATTCACTCTATTGTCTATTTTGGGAACTCTTCCAAATGGACCTTCTTTCAACTTTTATTCATTCTCTCTCCCTACCTCCCTTCCACTTTCCCTACCTCCCTCCCCAATACACACATTCTGTGTAACTTCCCAGATCTATCTTCTACTTTATCTATTCTCTCTTCAACTAAGTCTAACCTTTTACATTCATACAATTATTTAATTTTGAAAACTGTTTTCCTGTTTCTATACATACTATTTGTTTCTTTTCCAAATCAGCCTTCTTTTTATACTTATCATTCCAACATCATTTTTAGTCTTTCATTGCTTTTGTTCTTTTTTTAAAAACATAGTTACTTTATAGACTCTTACATATCATCTTATTATTAGTTTTTGCTACCTATGTAATTTATTATTCCTTCGGTAAAAAGTAACATTATATGATGCTGCAAGTCACTAAAACTGTCACTTCAGTGCTAGAGCTTAAGTTCCCCAGAAAACAGAGGAAAGCAAAAACATTATGTGTTAGCAGTTTATTTGAGAGTGCAATACCAGGGCAGCAGGAGTGAGGGAAAAGATTGAGGCAGGGCTAAAGGGAAGGCAGATATAAGAAAGTGCATCGCCAGGCCAGCAACAGTTTTTGGATGAGTTGATCACTTAGTCTCACTGGACATCTTCAGAGAGGCCATACAAAGTGGCTGTGTTAATGCACCAACCATTTGAAGGAAGGAAATTAAAAGACATTACACCTTGTCACCCATAAGTCATAGTCCACCCCAGAGGGCGCCATTGCTCATTGATCCCATGTGACCTTCATAATACGGAAAGATATTTGGTCTGTGGCTCTGGTTCCTGGCATGGAGCTCCCAAAACCCTAGGAGTCCTCTGTGATTGAGGGGACTGATATGTTGTGTTCTCATGAGGTAACTCTTGGTGGGTCCCTACATAGCTTCAGATGGAGGCTGGTTGCCAGAAAGAACAAGCATTGATTAGAGGCTTGGAAATTTCAGCCACATCCCCCAACCTCCAGGAAGAGGAGAGGGGCTAAAGATCAAGTTAACCCCCAATGGCCAATGATTTAATCAATCATTCCTACATAGTGAAGCCCCATAAAAACCCCAAAACCATAGAGTTGGAGAGCTTCTGGGTTGGCGTACGCATCCAGGTGCTGGGAGAGTGACTTGCTAGAAGGGCATGGAAACTCTGCTTCTGCCTCCCCTCCATGTCTTGTCCTAAGTGTCCATTCCATTTGGCTGTTACTGACTTGTGTCCTTTATAATAAACTGGTAAACAGAAGTAAAATACATTCATACTTTCTGTGGGCTGTTCTAGCAAGTTTTTGAGCCTGAGGAAAGGTTTGTGAGATCCCCCATTTTATAGCCAGTAGGTAAGTAGTACAAGTGGCTCAGTCTTGCAACAGGTGTCTGATGTGGGGACAGTTTTGTGGGACTGAGCCCACTACCTTGTGGGGTCTGATGCTAACTCTGAGTAGTTAGTGTCAGAACTGAATTGAACTGGGGGACACCCAACTGAAAAACTGGAGGATTGCTTGCTGGGGGAAATCCCTCCTCAGGTCCCTGAGCAGCCATGAAGTCTTGGCCCTTAGCAGCGGTAGGGAGCCCTGCAGAGAGATGAGGAGGTCATGATGTGGGTATGAGGCAGGTGCCATGGGGAAGGCCTGCAGCTGACCTGAGTAACCAGGAGCAGCATTGAGGCAAGCCACCTGGTAACCTGCCCCCGATGATTGCAAGAATACCCAGGCATTTGCTGTAGCTCCCTTATAAGAAAAGTGAGGACAGACAGTATGTTTCCAGAGAGTAGTTCACTCAGGTGAATACTGACTGACAGAGGTTGAAGACCACTGTCCCCCATGGAGCGTTTACGTGGCTGCATCCCACGAAGACCTGCACTTTTGCACATGTGTGTATGGAAAAAAATGTAATGCAGTTACTTTGACATCTCACATAGGTGTACCCCTTCATCTGGTGAATAACAAGTATGTAAATATCAAAGAATTACTTTCATTTCAAATCAAAGTATTTTTATTAAACTTTCAAAATTCCTGATGCAAAAACGCCCCAGAGAAGTAAAAGTGTTTCCTTTTGAGGATTTGTCATCTCAGGAAATAAAAGGGGAAAATCACAACACGTTTGAGAAAATTCTTGAGAGGACACATGCTAAAGTTTGTATGCAAAGTCAAATCAGCTGTGTTGAAACTAAACCATACATCAATTGGTAGATGAAACATTTGAAGAGCAGAATATAAACTGCAATTCTGTACTTTAAAAATAGTTTAACAAAACAATTTAATATAGTTTAAAATGTTTTAATTCTAAGTACATAGTAAAGCTGTTTTAATAGCTCCAGTCTCAAAGTATAAAATGCTATTTTATAACTAGTGAAACATTCAATATTTTTGTCTTTTTCTTTTTAACCAAATGACTCCTAGAGTGATACAGTGGGAAAGGAAAATCTTTTCTTAAACTCTTATTTTGTTAGGGACAGAATGCCCCATGATAACTGAATGGTTTTCCACTAGACAAAATAATCACCAATTGAAAATATTATGTATGTGAAAGCTGTAGGGTATAAAATACAAGACTGTGAAATCAGACTGTCTGGGTCTGATTTTACCATATAGTAATTCTGTGATAATGAGCAAGTTAATAAATTCAACAATCCTCAGTCTCGTCATCTGTAAAATAGGGATAATAATGGTACTTAATGCATCAGATAGCTGGGAGGAGTCACCAAGATTGCAGATGTATGAAGTTCAGCACAATTCCTGGAACCCAGCTAATGTCAGAAAATGTGTTACATCTTATGATTTATTTTATGTATTTAAGAATCCAGTCATCTAACAGAAAAGCAAGAGTTTAAATCACTCTCACATAAAGCAGGAAGTGGCAAGAGCCATGAATGTTATTA
Source organism: Phoca vitulina (assembly GCF_004348235.1). Classification (NCBI taxonomy): domain Eukaryota; kingdom Metazoa; phylum Chordata; class Mammalia; order Carnivora; family Phocidae; genus Phoca; species Phoca vitulina. Next base: position 35,002,371 of record NW_022589718.1, on the reverse strand, counting down.
TAGACAATTTGTGATAGGAGTTGAGTGAACAACTAAATGTTCCCATCTTGGTGAAGAAAGGAGGAATCCTGGAAAGATGGAATGAAGAAGTGGCATTTGGGAATGGGCTTTGAAGGATGAATAGGATATGAAGCAGTGAGAACATCATGAGCAAAGGGCTCATGTGTTGCATGTGGCTTGGCAGAAAAACCATTCTGGCTTGTATGTGATAATGGTGGATAAAATTGGGAAGACCTGACCATGTAGACACTACAAAGCTCGAGCCATGGCATGGACTATTTAAAATGATATTGCTAATACTATACATTTGCCATAACCCTGAATAATTTTTATTCTCTTAGCACTGTGGATAAATTACCCACCTATTATTGACTGGCATCATAATAATTATTATATTTTATTATTATTATTTATTATTTATTAGCATATTCATAATATTTCAGTTTATTTTATTAATATCCATAACAGCCCTGCTAAGCTGTCTGAACAACTCACACCGTCTACCTCTAAAACAAAGTCAGGGGTGGGGGAGCTGAGCAAAGCTGCCTGAGCTCATACACCAGACAACACTACAGCTCTGCTTCCAGAAACTGAGCTCAGGCTTCCCCATGGAGTTGCTAGGAGCAATCAAACCAAACCTCCCCAGAAGAGTCAGATAAGTGGCTCACATTCTGAGAAAGGCAGGAGAGATGTGATAAAATCCCTTCAAGTAATCAAAAGCATGCCATCTGTGCTGTCAGTTCTCTCAAGGTCTCTGTGGGTAATGATGACACCCAGATATAAGGAGTAGCTGTTTGGCAGGTTTGTGCAGGGATCACATGAACAAAATACAGATCTTCCTTGACTCCCAATGGGGTTACATGCCAATAAACCCATCATAAGTTGAGAACATCGTAAGTCTGAAAAAAATGCCTTACACCTAACCTACCGACATCCTAGCTTAGCCTAGCCTTACTTAAACATTCTCAGAACACATACATGAGCCTACAGGTGGGCAAAGTCACCTCACACACAGCCTATTTTATAATAAAGTGTTGACTATATCATGCAGTGTATTGAATACTACAGTGAAAGTGACAAACAGAAGGGTTGTATGGGTGCAGGATGGTTGTCTGTGTATCAGTTGTTTACCTTCGTGATCACGTGGCTGACTGGGGGTGTAGGTTACTGTCACTGCCCAGCATCATGAGAAAAGATCCTACCACCTATCGCCAATCCCAGGAAAAGATCCAAATTCAAAATTCCTAGTACAGTTTCTACTGAATACATATCACTTTTGTACCATTACAAAGTTAAAAAATTGTAAGTCAAGCCGTTGTAAGTCAGGGAACATAAAAATTTGAAAGTTAAATCTTTAAATTTAAAAGTTAAGTAAAGGGGAGCCTGGGTGGCTCAGTCAGCTAAATGACTGCCTTCAGCTCAGGTCTAGATCCCAGGGTCCTGGGATGGAGCCCCATATTGGGCTCCCTGCTCGATGGGGAGTCTGCTTCTCCCTCTCTCTCTGCCCCTCTCCCCTGGTTCGTGCTCTCTCTCTCTCAAATAAATAAATAAAATCTTTAAATAAATAAATAAATAAAAATTAAGTAAAGGCTCCATTTATACTTCCTACACAGAAACTTAGAATTAGTCTGCACTTCCTTTGTTCTTTGCATAAAATTTCATTTGTTCTAATACAGATACACAGAAAATTTAATGAAAAATCATTAATGAATGTTCAACTTTTCAGCCTAAGTTACCTATAAACGAGAATAAGGCTATATCCATTACCACCCACTAAAAAAAGGATTTGCTGATTGAAGTATTTAGGGGAGCACTAAATAATCAGAGAATAGGCAGTTATAAAGATTAACTGTATTGTAGCTAAAATTTACTAAACAGCCTACCCTACAAGCAAACTCAAAGCACCATCTCAAAGACATAATATGGAAGCCCTAAGCCTATACATTGGTCAGCTTCCTCTCTACCCCCAACCCAACCCAACCCATGTTGAGGGTCAAAAATATATACAAGTAAAAATATTTGAGGCTCTAGGTGCTGCTATGATTCATATTATTTGCAGGTGTAAATAGTCTTTATTGATGTAAAGGAATGAGTACTCAGTTACTTATCTGAGAAGGTACTACCCACTCATCTTCATTAATGCCTTGGATTTTACTTTGATTCCTGGTACTGACATCAGTTTTGCTTGAGTTAACCATACCTCTAGCCTCCCTGCCTAGTAGGTGGAAGTTAGCTTTCCCGCTTTAGGCCTGTAATCTGTTCAAGGCAAAGTGTTTTTTCCTGCTAGAAGCTAAATAACTCATCCAGGGATCTCCACTTCATTAGCACCATGATTTAGCCAACTGAGCAGACTGCCTCTGATCCATATGTTCACAGATTGCGAACAAAAGAGAGAGAAATTTCTGGAACTCCTCTGCTCTCCTTTATTGCCTTCACTCTGGATTTACTTAAACCACTCAAGTGTTGGCTTCCTATCCAATATTTAAATTGCTCAGGCAAAGGAGCTTGCCCAGTCTCTCTTTTTTTTTGACAGGTTATAAAAGTACTATCTATGTTTATCCACATCCTCTCTTTCCATTTTAACTCAAGCCTGGGAAAGACATCAAGGGCTATCATAAAAATGAAGAGCAAAATAGAGTTTTTGCAAAGGAAGAAACCAGGAGAATGTGCAGTCTTCCCCAGCAGTCGTAGATCTGAGTAAGGGACCGGCAGGGCTAGAGAGGGAGTGAGAGGTAGGGGGCTACGGGATCAGGCTCACAGAAATCCCAGAAATGCTGAGGCATAAGGAAACCAGAGATAAGGGAGCAAACCAGATCACCCTGCCCTGGGTGTCAAAGTGGGATCCTGTTATGGCAGTCACATTGTGACCAACAAAGAACAACCAGACCCCAAAGAAGAAGTAAGCCATTAAAGATGTCATTACCAGTCCTTACTCAAACCAAGACATCACAAGAATCATAAGGCCACAAGCTCCCTGGTCAGTTCTAAATAAAAGACTTTCAGTGGAGGCCCATGTTGACAACCCAGTTGGGACCCCTCTCACTCCTGAGATCTTTTTCTGTATCCTTGCTTCATAAATCTCTATTGCTTTGCTCTCTCTCCTTTGTCCACGAGATTCAATCTTTGACTCCGTGAGACAAGAACCTCGCTCTCCCACTTCAGATCCACATTTCTCCCTCTCCTCCCTTTTGCCCACATGGGATGGGGACAGTGAAATCACAGACATCTAGTGAGTGTCCACTCTGTTTCAGGCCCTGAGCTGGTGCTTAATTATTCTGTTTCATCTTCATTGTTAATGAAATAGGTATGGCTATTCCCATCTCCCGGTGAGAAAATGGTCTCAGAGTATTATCGAAAGTCACCCTTCATAAGTCTCAGAGGTGATATTTGAGAGTAGTTATTTTTAACTCCATGAGCCTGGTAGAAGTGAAGGATGGGAAATTAGGAGAGGGGATTTTAGGGTCTTCTCAGGAAAGCGACTCAGACACAATCACTGGTGTCTCATATCTCTGGACTTCTGAGGAACTGATGGAGCCAGGTGGGTGGAAAAGCAGACTGAGAACTAGCAATTCTCTCTGGCACTAAACTCTAAAACTTAGAAATGTGAGTTAAAGTCCTCTAGCATTTTACCTAGATTCCTCCATTCAGTCTATCAAAGCAGGAGATTAGAAAAAGTTACCAACAATGGTATGTGATAGAACAAAAAGCATGTGTTTGGCAGGGAGGGGATTCTCTATATTCTATCTTCTAGAAAACTGGGTATAGCTGAGAAGAGAGTGAGTATGTGAGAGAGAGAATGAAAACATTCAAGAAAGTCTTACTTTAACCTAAAAACCTTCTCAATACATGGAAATTCCATATCCAATCATAGAGAATAATATACGGTGAACAAAATCTCCATCTTGGAACAAGTAGAAGGCTTAGGTAAACTACAAAGGAAAATCGGCTATTTAAGGTATGAGGGAGCTAAGGGCACACAAAAAGGACACCAAGTCCAGAGAAGGAGGAAATGTCAACAGGCGAGCCAGGTATCTGCAGACACACTTCCCTGGGGGCATCTGCCAAGCCATTGAGAATTCTGCTTTGGCCAAGGCAGAAGCCAGAGCTGGAGGAAGAATAAAAAATGGGAGGGATTTTAATGTTCACAGGGGCTGGAATGCCAACACTGGAGACCAACACAGCCAGTCTCCCCTCAGGATGTTTGCTGACTTCTGAAGTTGTGCAAAGCAGGAGCTAAGGAAGGAAGTAAAAGAACACAACACAAAACAAAAGCCTGTAAGAGAGTAGAAGAAAAATTCCAACAGTCCCTTTGTTTTGAGGAGACAAAGACCCACCAGGCTCTCACTAGAAATTGCCATTAAAGAAAATGAGGTAGTGAACTACGAAAAAGTGCGGGAAACACGCACAAGAAAGGATCCAACAAGGAGGGAGGTGAAGATGAACTCAGGAGGAGAGAGCAGTATGGCAGTCCTGAGAGCATCTGGCCCAGGGGAGAACAGGACAATCTCTAGAAAGAGGTCTTCTGGGGGAAAATAATAGACCATTTGGTACATTTAAGTAGTTGAAAAAGAATCTTGATAGACATTCAGCAGATATTTCAGACCATTCCAAAATATATTATTGATGGGCACGAAGAAGACTATACCAAAATTGAGGCAAATATTTACCCTATGAAAAATTAAAAGGTGCATGAGTCTACTACTTTGTTCAACCATAAACATTAATAAAATACTAGCAAAAAAACTGTAATACAAGCATATTTAAATCATGGAAAGAGAAAAATTGTGATTGAGGAGAATGCATAAGAACAAGAAAACAAACAAATAATATCTAAAATGGAAGTTTTTTTAAAGGAGAATAGTATTTAGAAGTAAAGACTTAACCACAGAACAAAAATAATTGAAATATTTTATTTAGATAGGCATGAGGGGAGGACAGTGTGAGGGATTGCTAGCTTTTGTTACGAGACTTTTTAACACTACTGGCATTTAAACTGCCAATGGACAAGCTTAATAAAAAATACTAGGCAATTTTTAAAAGCCATGACATAATTTTATAAAGATTTCCATTGAAAATTATCAAAATAATTTTTCATTCCCAAAAGAGGACTCTTTCATCCTGTAAAAACTTTTGTTAAGAGAAGAGCTAAGAGGGATTTTCATATATGTGGTGTATAACCTGAGCATTCACATAGCATCTGAGAATTGGGAAAAAAATAAAAAAACAAAAAAACAACTATCCCCTGAATCTCAGTTGTAATAATGGATACCTTGGGATTTCTGGGAAATAATTGCTTGCAAAACCAACAAACCACCCAAGACACACAGCATGATTCACAAACCCCAGCTTTTAAAATTGTACAAAATAATCACTGTTTATGGAAGTCTTCAGTGTAATGATATAATTATCTTCCCGTGAACTTGCATACATTTATCCAACAAATATCTATTGAGCACCTACTAACTTCCAGGCACTTGCTAAATATTAGAGTATAAAGATGAAGTTAAAAAATAGATCTTGCCTTCAGGAAGCCCAAAGAAGCTCACAAAGTCTCTCATGGTCACCACTATCTCAAAGAACAAAGATTCCCATATGCCAGACTACCTCCCGATTTAACCCCAAACCAACTCAACATCGACAGACATAGACAGTGTTCAGGGACTTAGGTGTGGTGATTCCAATAGTATCACCACAACTCCTAAACACTAACCAGGGTTCAGAATACCTATAAGATGAGGACATGAAGTTAGTGGACAAGATCAGGGCCACGTCCATTTGTAAATGGAAAACCAACGGGTTGCCCAAGCTGAAAGAGAATATCAGTCCTTGTGATAGCTGTAAACTCAGTCTCAAAATGTTTGTAACTACAGACTAAGTCCATTCTTCTCTCTTCTAGGACCCGGGGATAAAGAGGACCTTAATAATTTCTTGGTTAATGTATAGACTACAGCAGTTCATGCACAAGCAGGTATGAGGAAATAAGACTGTCTGACCACAAGCCACGTGTGACAATCAGTGGACTATCTCGTAGTTATCCACATATTTAAGGCTGTGTTTTCTCTATAAAAAATAAAAATAAAAATAAAAAAATTAACAAGACCCGTTAGAAGTGAAAATAGTTAGTTCACTTCAAGTAGGATTGTATATAATGTACTGTTATCAGTGGTAACCATTTTGATAGGAAAACCATAAAAAAAAAAATACTATAAACTCATTTTGTCTCATTCAAGATAATTCTAACTTTAAATGCTTTTCTGTATAAGGATAAACAATAAGAATGTAGTGATTCCCTGGTTACAATTCACTTTAGTATATTATTAAGAAAAGGAAAAGATGGGTCAATAAAATTTCATTTGAGCCAATCTTTCTTTCTCCTTTCAGAAAGTAAACCTGACTTTTATAGTCCGTGTTAGCTTGACCTTTGAACTTAGGAAGAGAAACAACCAATTAAATTTCCCCTCCTATACTAACAAGCGTTTATAGAAAAAACGTGGAGCAACGCCCTGAGGAGATCTGTAATGAACAAGAATCAATCTGCATCAGGACCTATCGACTTGGTTCTCAAGCACTTATGACTGCAGAATGGTGAGTCTCTATAGGAACAGGAGTCGGTTTGACTGGAAAAAGCCTCCTTTTTTTGGATCATTTTATAAGATACTCCTTCTAAGAGACAATATTGCAAAGTGGTTAAGAACTTTTGGAATTACAGTTTGATTCCTGATTTTGCTACTTTGTCACCTCAGATAGGTCACTTTGCCTAAGATTTAATTGAAAGAATATAATAATAACCATTCTTCTAGAACTTGCTGAGAATTATATAACACTATATATAACAGGTGACCAGTAAGTAATTATTATTACCAGCACTGTATTAGAAAGGTCATTCCTAATATATTCTTCTGTTATTTTAAATCCCCAAATCTATAGTTACAGTTTCTTTACTTTTGTAACATTGTGTGTTTTCTATTGTTTTGAACAGACTTGAAAAAAGACCATTCATTCATCTATTGTGTTGATTTTTAAGATGTAAGTTCATTTTCTGCTTTATTTTCTTTTATCAAGTAAACCCAATATTATTTTATTTTTGAATTCACTAATTTTTCTTCTGTATTTCACTAATTCCTTCCATTGAATTCTTTGCTTATTGTGTTGTTTTTCTCAAATGGTTTTTAGCTGAATGTTTACTTCATTTACAGGAACTGCGACAATATTTTCCTTACATTTTTCAGAATAGAATGTTAGACATTTTCTCCAACTGTTATAGCTAATGTACTATTTTTCACAATAACTGAAATTCAAACCTTAACTATGAACCCATAGAATGACAATAAATGGCCCTGGTCATGTGTGCCTCATCTCTGGCAAACATACAAAAATAAAAACGAATATGGAAGACAGAATGAGACAAAGGGCAGTCATTCTCAACTCGGACTGCATAACAGAATCATCTAGTGTTCTCAAAGATTTTATTTTTAAGTAATCTCTATGGCCCATGTGGGGCTTGAACTCATGACCCCGAGAGTCTCAGGCTCTACCAACTGAGCCAACCAGGTGCCCCAAGGATCATTTGGAGTCTTTTGAAGTATGTGATACTTCAACTGCACTCACAGATCTGACTGGACTTGCAGGGGACCCTTTATCAGGATTCTTCATATTCCTCTGTCGTCCACTTCTAACTTCATGGCATCATGATTTGAGAGCCTGGTCTAGAGGAAAATTTTAGAGGGTACCTTATTACCATTTGTGTCCCTGTGACATGTATTAAGTTCTTTCTGTCTTTGCTAATTGTCTACCAGACTTATTTCTGAGACAGGTATACTTAATGTCGCCAATATGAATGTGGCTTTACCATTTTCTGGATATCTTAATATATTCTGGTGCCATGATGTTCTGAAAATAAAAGTTTTGGGACATATTTTCTTTCTTTTTTTTTTATTAACATATAATGTATTATTTGTTTCAGGGGTACAGGTCTGTGATTCATCAGTCTTACACAATTCACAGCACTCAACATAGCACATACCCTCCCCAGTGTCCATCACCCAGCCACCCCGTCCCTCCCACCCTCCTCCCCTCCAGCAACCCTCCGATTGTTTCCTGAGATTAAGAGTCTCTTATGGTTTGTCTTCCTCTCTGGTTTCGTCTTGGTTCATTTTTCCCTACCTTCCCCTATGATCTTCTGCCTTATTTCTCAAATTCCTCATATCAGTGAGATCATATGATACTTGTCTTTTTAGGACATATTTTCTCAATGAATTTTTATCTCATAAAAATAAAAAATGGAAAATGAAGAGGGGGAATTGGAGGGGGAGATGAACCATGAGGGACTATGGACTCTGAGAAACAAACTGAGGGTTCTAGAGGGGAGGGGGGTGGGGGGATGGGTTAGCCTGGTGATGGGTATTAAAGAGGGCACGTATTGAATGAAGCACTGGGTGTTATATGCAAACAATGAATCAGGGAACACCACATCAAAAACTAATGATGTAATGTATGGTGGTTAACATAACATAATAAAATAAAATTTTTAAAAAATAAATAAATAAAATGAAATGGATATTAAGGAGGGCACTGGTTTTGATGAGCATGGGGTGTTCTATGTATCTTGATTAAAAGCAAAAGAGATAAAAAAAGGAAAATCTTTTGTTTAAACTTGGAATGTGGGAAGAATATATTTTTTAAGACTGAATGCTTCTGTCATATTACATACCTAAGAATATACATTAATTCTGAAATACAAAAAGGTACAAAAATCATAGAGTGTAATTAATGCCCTTGCACCCATCACCCAAGTGAATTACTGTCTTTCTCACTCTATATCTGCAAACTCTACATTTTAGTATGCTGAATGTAATGTTTATGGGGTTGTCATTCATTTATTTGTAATTTCCCTACATATGTATGTTAATATTTATCTGTCCACATATATATTTGGACATTTTAACATTTGGAGTATTATTGAGTTTGATAATCTAAATATTTGGCAACCAATGTGGCACAGGCAATAGTTTTGTATTCCAGGTATTATTTTTTCAAAGATTTATTTACTTATTTGAGAGAATGAGAGAGACAGCACAAGTGGGAGAGGCAGAGGGAGAAGGAGAGAGAATCCCAAGCAGACTCTGAGCTGAGTATGGAGCCAGACATGGGGCTTGATCCCTCGACCCTGAGACCACGACCTGAGCCAAAACCAAGAGTTGGATCTTAACCAACTGTACCACCCAGGCAGCCTGGTATTATTTTTTTAGAGGCCACATCATCTGCAAGCCAAAGGAATACCAGGAGAGTAGCCAGTGCAGATGGAGTAGTAAGAGTACGGTGCGTTCAGCACATACCAAAGAGAAATATTTCAATATGTAACAAAGACTACCATTCTATCCTTGTGTACTGACTTCATATCTGCTCTAGGAATCAAATTATACGTCCTTTTTTGCAAATTCCTTTGTTTTCACTTAGCATTGCATTAGTACACGTAGCTCTAATGCATTCATTTATTTTTTGTCCCACCACAATCCACTATATACTCTGCCATCATTTATTTGTCCATTTTGCTGTTGATGGACATTTGCTCCCATTCCTCTGCAATTACAAAGTTGTTCTGAAAATTCTTGTACCTGTCTCTTTACCTGGAAGTTGAATTACTATTCAGTGGTGTATTTGCATATTCAACCTGACTCATTGAAAAGCAAACTGGTTGCTTCCATTCATACTCACAGTGACCAAATCCAAGTGTTGCTGTTGCTTCCAGTCTTGCCAACTCTTGGTATTATTACTTTTAAACATTTGCTAATTTCCTGGATGAAACTGTGTTTCTGTACTACCCGTGAGCTTGAGAATTTTTCATGTCCATCAATCATTTGGCTTCCCACCTCTGCAAAATGCCTCATTATGTTTTTTGCGTACTTTTTATTGAATTAATCTTTCTCAGTTGATTGACAGTTCTTTATTCTGGTTACACATATGTGTGAGTAGACGCACTATGAATATCTCCTTAATGATGGACACTTTTTCACGATGTTCTATTTCTTGATGAGTAGAAGCTTACAGTTTCTTTTTTTAAATTTAATTGAGTATACCAATATTTTCCTGTTGTTGTTTCTGTTTTTGTTTTAGGAAATGCAGATGGAAAAATCTGTTCTTTAAAATTGCCTTCCAAGGGGCGCTTGGGTGGCTCAGTCATTAAGTGTCTGCCTTCGGCTCAGGTCATGATTGCAGGGTCCTGGAATCGAGCCCCACATCGGGCCCCCTGCTCAGTGGGAAGCCTGCTTCTCCCTCTCCCATGCCCCCTGCTTGTGTTCCCTCTCTCGCTGTCTCTCTCTGTCAAATAAATAGATAAAATCTTAAAAAAATAAATAAATAAAATTGCCTTCCGAGTTTCACTTTGAAGTCTTAAATCCATTTAAAATTGATTTGGGGGGTGTCTGGGTAGCTCAGTCGGTTAAGTATCCGACTCTTGGTTTTGGGTCATGTCATGATCTCAGAGTTGTGAGATCCAGCCCCATGTCAGTGCACCTCACTCAGTGTGGAGTCTGATTGAGATTCTCTGCTTCTCCCTCTCCCCTCCCCGCAGTCACACTCTCTCATAAATAAATAAATAAATAAATAAATAAATAAATAAATAAAAGAAAACCTGATTTGGGATAAGGCTTTAAGTTTTTTTTTGGTGGGGGGGGGGTGCAGCTAGTAAATTCTCCCAGACCGTTTTTTAGCAATGACACCTCCTACATGAATAAGTCTATACTGGGTTTTCTATCTTATTTCCTTGGCCTATTTATTTATCTCTGTATATATCACATGCTGTCTTAATTACTATAATGTATGAAAAGATTGTCATCGAGAAAAGCAAGTCTCCCCAATTTGCTCCTTTTCTTCTCAACTCTCTGTCTATTCCTAGTCTTTTGTCTTTCCATTTTATTTTATTTTTTGCCCTTCCATTTTAAAATTTCCTTGTCAAGTTACATTTTAAAACCCGTCAGAATTTTGATTAGGACAGTATTCAATTTATATTATAATTTACAAGAAATGACACCTTTATTATGGAGTCAATAAAATATGGAGGTTCTTCAAAAAACTAGAACTACCATATGATCCAGCTATCTCACTTCTGGGTATATATCCAGAGGAAATGAAAGCAAGATCTTGAAGAACTATCTGCACTCCCTTGTTCATTGCAGCATTATTCACAATAGCCAAGATATGAAAACAACCTATGTGTCCATCAGTGGATGAATGGATAAAGAAGATTTGGTATGTACACACACACACACACACACACACACACAATATGGAATATTATTTGGCCATAAGAAAGAAGAAAATCTGCCTTTTGCTACAACCTAATGCCTTGAGGACATTATGCTAAGTGAAATAAGCCAGAGAGAGACAGACAAATTGCTGTATGAATCACTTATATATGGGATCCAAAGACAAAGAATCAAACAGAAACAGAGAAGAGACAAGTGGTTGCTAAGGGCTAGGAGTAAGGAGAGGTTGGAAAAGGGTATATACTTTCACTTATAAGATGAATAAGATCTGAGGATCTAATATATAACATGGTGACTATAGTTGATCCATATCTTTTATAGAGAGAGGAAATAAAGAAATCCTACAAATCAATAAAAAAGGGCAAACAATGAATACATTCTGGGGATCTAATGTACATCATGGTGATTAGAATTATAACATTACATTACATACTTAAAAGAAAGTAAATCTTAAATGTCCTCACCACATGCACACAAAAAAATGGGAATTATGTAATGTAATGGAGACATTAGCTAACACGATGATTGGCAAGCATTTTGCAATATATGCGTGTGAGAAAATCAACAGTTTGTACACTTTAAACTTACACAGTTATACGCCAATTATATGTCAATAAAGCTGGAGGAACAGGGGGCAAACAACCCAAAAGAAAAATGGGCAAAATATTTGAATAGGCACTTCACAAAAGAGAATATAAATGTCCAACAAACATAGGAAAAAAAGCGCTTAATTTTATTAATTATCCGGAAAATGCCAATCGAAACCACAATGTGATAGTACTACATGCCCACGTAAATGACTAAACAGATGGACAATACCAAATGTTGTTAAGGATGTGAATCAAGTGAAAACCTGATCCAGTGGTTGGTGGGAATATAAAGTGGTAGAGCCCCTTTGGTAAACTGTTTGGTCGTATCAATGAAAGCTGACCATTTGCATGTCCTGCGACCCAGCGCTCAAGATTCCAAGGTACATAGAAATGTATACATGTATGCACCAATTCAGGCGTACGAGAATATGCACACAAGGACTCTGCATTATAGCTCAAAACTGGAAATAACCCCATGTGCATCAACAATAGAAGGGCAAATAAATTGTGGTATATTGTCAATGGAATGTTATATAGTAGAAATTAGCAAACTATGGCCCCTGAGCCAAATCCAGCCCACTGCCTGGTTTGATAAATAAAGTTTCTTAGGAACTCATCCACATCCTTTTGTTTACCTATCATCTACAGCTCCCTTCACACCACAGCAGCAAAGCTGAGTAGTTGAAACAGCAATATGACTCACAAAACCAAGCGCATTTACATCCTTGTGCCTCACAGAAAAAAAGCGCCAATCCCTGTTACATCCTAATGAGTCAAAGCACATTACAACTACAACAAATACAATATATTAGGATAGGGATTCTCCCAATATACTGATGAGTAAAAAAAAGGCAGACACCTACTGATTTTGTTGCATTATATAAAGTTCAAATACAGGCAAAGCTGCTCTGTGATGTTGGAATTCAGGATAGAAATCACCTGAGTGGCAGGAATGTGCCCAGAAGGGGATATTACATGAGTTTCTGGGGTACTGGTAATATTCCAATGTTTGGTTTGAACACTGGTTACACTACTGTGTTTGCTTTGTAAATCTGGTCAAATTAGACATTTATGATTTCTGTGCTTTTCCATCTGTGTGTCTACGTGTTTCTTCAATAATAAGCGTTTATTTTTGGCTCCATTAAAACCAAATCTACCAACTATTGTCATGTTATTAAAATGTAGTTACGATGAGATAAAATAGTATCATCATAAACAAAATAGTAAAATAATTCTGGAAAGTAAAAGCCAGACCATAATATAAACAACATTAGCTTACAATCTTTTCTTATGGCTAAAGAAAATAAAGCTATAGAGGTTATTTGATTGTCCCTAATGAATTCATCTATTTTGCATAAGGGAAAATCCAGAACCAGTCCTTTGGCTTAAAAATCCAGTTCTTTCTTTACCACACAACGCTATTCTCATCTAAATACAGGAAAGTAAAATAACCTGTAAATGTAAGTTCTGTGATTTTTTTATCACCAGTTATCACCTCCATGAAATATCATATCATGATTGGCCATTTACTTTAAAGCCCCGAATATTTCAAAGAACCATTTGTTTGACCATATATCCTTAAAAAAAAAAAAAAAAAAACAGAACTATAGAAACAAAGATAAAAACATGATCAAAGAGTAGATCAATAACAAGTTAGAAAACAGAATGCAATGCCTCTCCAAGCCATGAGTTTCCATCACCATGCTATAATGAACATAAAAATTCAATCCTAAGGTTTTAAACATTTAATCATCAAATATTTCAAATAGGCAGAAAGGACAAAAATAATGTAAGGTACTATTTAGAGTCTTAAATTCACTAGTTATTAACATTTTGATCTATATGTTTCTGATATTTTATTATTTTTTATTTTAAAAAAATGTGGATAGAGCCAATCACCCCCACATACCCAGCCCACTGCCTCTTCTCCCTCCCCAGAGGTAACCACTAACCTCAGGTCGGTATTTATGCATGCTGTTTATGTATGATTTTACAAAGTCTTTATGTACTTATGTCACTATAAAATACTGTTTTACATGTTTTAAATTATGTAGATGGATTTTCTGAATGTATTTTTATTTTAGGATTCTTTTAAATGGAAAGTTCTAAATGACTTACTTCAGAATAATTTTTCCTATGCTTGCTCCTAGGACAGAAATCACTTGACTTTCATCCTCAAAGTGCTTCGAGAGGTGGATTATAATTGCAAAGTCCTATTCTGCCTGTCATATTTTATTTCTGAAAATGCCTACATGTAAGCTCAATCTGGTATCTGTGTTTATAATTAATTAGATCCCAAAATAGAAATGGCAGTAGAGAACAGAATCCTGTTGTTGTTGAAAGTATCAGAATTGGCTGGGGTTTCTTGGTATTTCCTTATAGTTGTGCAACCTTTTCCTGTTACATGCAATCACAATAAGAAAGAAAATTGTCTTCTATTTCCTTCTATTTCAACAAGAAGGTCATTCTTCTTCCATTGGGTCTTTGCAGAAAATAGCTTTCATTCTTAAAGCTTTGATTATTTAGCTTTATTTTAACTCTGCTCCATTGTTGGACTGGTACACTTCTGCTCGGAATCATCCTCCTGCACTTCATCTCCCATATCCAACCTGGTCTCCTGAGACCCTGAGTAGCCCTGTCTATTAACACCTGTCCACTCTTCTCCATCATCCTATCCATCTCCTCAAGCCACGCCACCACCCAGTCTCGTCGCCCTGCACCCATCCCACCACATCTGCCACTGTGCCCTCTAATCTGTTCTCATTACAGCTGCTCTAAAGAAGAAACAGAAATCTCGGGTTCTTAGCGTTTTAAAAGCCCTGCATCATCTAATTCTTGTCACAACTCCAGTCTCATTAGGAACTCGTTTTCTCTCAGTCTCTACTCTTGAACCAAGACGTACTCTTCCAGGGGCTTAAAGATTCCATGCTTTCATCCCTCCCCAAAGCCTCTGCGTACCCCATGCCCTTCAGCCAGGGCTCTATCCTCCAGAAAGTTCCCTCTGATGGGGACTCTGGGTGGCTCAGTCGGTTGAGTGTATGACTCTTGATTTCAGCTCAGGTCATGACCTCAGGGTCTTGGGATCAAGCCCCGAGTTTGGCTCCACACTCAGCGCTCAGGGCAGAGTCTGCTTGTCCCTCTCCCTCTGCTTCTCCCTTCCCTCCCCACTCTCTCAAGTAAATAAAAACATAAAATCTTAAAAAAACAAAATTAAAAAAAAAAAAAAAACCTAAAAAAAAAAAAAAAAACAAAGTTCCCCCTGCCCCTCTTACCTCCCCCACTGTACCCTGTTCTTTCCCTTCACAATCTTATCAGTGTGTGTGTGCATGTGTTCATGGATCAACACTTCTCACCCTGATTAGATCATCGGCTCCATCACAGCAGGGACCATATCTGTTTAATTCAATATTCTGAATTATTATTCAACACTGAATCCACAACACTTAGCAAACTCTTGACTTATAGTAGGTGTTCGCTGAATAGCTGTTGAATTATGAAAATGCACGTCTGGATCAGCTAATAGGTGAGCAAACCGGAGGGGAGCATCTCCAACATCTAGCACTGTTTGTTTATTAAAAAAAAAAAAAAGAGCTGAAATACATAAAAGGAGCACCCACCTTACCCACTAGAGAACCAGCAGATGGCACGGAGCTCACAGGCGGCTACCTGCTGGATGACCGGTGTGTGCAGTGCCCTCAGCCCCGGCGGCGCCCCTCTCCCCTAACCAGCACTGCTGCCTCAGACGTTCTTAGTCAGGACCCCCGGGAGAGTTTCACTTAACCCGTCAGGTGAGCTAACCAGAATCCTAGACTCAGGGCCCCGGGGAGGCGACAGAGCGCATGGGGGTGTTCAAGGGGAGGAGGCAGAGAGTCTGGACACTTAAGACCGTGAGAAGCCTACAAAGTAGCAATGGGGAGTGAGCTGAAAACATAAATGTAATGAGGGAACATTCAGTGTGCTTTTCTCTGCTTTAGCTAATTACACTTTCAGTGCGAAGGACAGGAGACAGAAGACGAAACAGAAGACAGCGTGCGCAGAGTCCTCGTGCGTCCCACATGCCGCTGGGCCTCCCTCCACTCCTATCTCCGAACATGAAGACCCAACTCCTCCCTCTGCGGCGAATCCCTGTGTTTGCCACGTGAAGTGGCTCTTAAACCACCTGTAAACAAACAAACAAAAAAACCTCTATTTACAACAAAAATGTTTCTATTTATTTTTACATTCAAAAGAAATAAATTAGGAAACATTTTTGTATTCAAACGCTTGGCCCCTATGAATACCTAGGAGAGCCTCCATAATCATATCTATTTCAAGACATGGTTTGCCCTTGGTACCTATTCCAGTCATTGTGAAGGAGTCTAAGAAGCAGGAACCCCCAAACTGTCTAAAATTATTGCTTTCCTGGGATTTCAAGACAGTCTGTCTACATTTAAAGATAATAATAAAGCACTGCCAGAGGCCGTTTTGACACCTTTTGCGATTGAACAAATAGTAGTACAGTTGTTAGCTACAAAATTCACAGAGAAATGAAATTCATTCTAGAGGTGAAACAGTTCCAGCCTGGGGCAAAGATGTGTGAAAAAAGCCGTTCGTACAAAGAATGTACACAGACCACACAGGAACTCAAAAAAAAAAAGAAAAAGAAAAGCCCCACTAAGGCAAGTACATTATTATTTCTTTGGAACTCATAGTTTTGTAATTCCCTCGGTAAACAGAGTACATACCCACAATAAAAGTGAGCTGAGGATTATTCTTCCAGTTGTCAAAATTAATTGTAAAATTACATTAACAAAAACAGTAAGGACAAATAGACAAATGGAACCAGAGCGTCAAAAATTAACTGAACATACATACAGGAACTGGGTATATATAACAGAGGGGCATGAGAATTCAGCAAAGTTCATTTTTTTTTAAGATTTTATTTATTCATTTGAGACACAGAGATACAGACAGAGAGAGAGAGAGCATGAGCAGGGGGAGAGGCAGAGGGAGAGGGAGAAGCAGGCTCCCCGCTGAGCCAGCAGCCCGATGCGGGGCTCGATCTCAGGACCCTGGGATTATGAGACTTGGACACCTAACAAACTGAGCCACTCAGATTTTTTTAGACCATACACAACATGAGACCTATATCGTTAAAGGTCTAAAGGAGAAAACCTCTAGAATAAAAATAGAGGAGAATATATTTATGATATCAAGGTAGGAAGAGAATGCTTAAATAAGACACAAAAGCAAAACAGCAAATCATAAAGGAAAATCTTAGCCACATTGAAATTAAAAAGAAAATATGTATGATAGAATACATTACAGGCTTCACAAAACAATGTGAACCAGATGGGGAGAAGATATTCATAATGCATATGACTGACAAAAGATTAGTGCAGAGATCATTTAAATTCCTGTAAATATTTTTAAACAGAAAAAAATACAGTAGAAAACATGAACAAAGGATAAAATAGGCAATTCACGGAAGATGAAATCTGAATCGCCAGTATAAATATGAAAACATGGTCAAATTACTATCAAATTATGAGTAATTGAGGAAATACAAATTAACCACAGTGAAAAGTTTGACAAGCACACCAAAGCTGAATGATACCACAGGTGGACAAGGATAAGGGGCTCCAAGCAACACTTCCATACTGTCAGCAGGACCATGAATCGGTGCCGCCACTTTAATGAGCAGATAGAGGTGGGAACACAAAGCCGCTGGATCCAACCAACCCCACTCCCAGGCATAGAGCCCAGCGAAGTCATCACATGCACATATATACAAGAAAATTTACCATAGATACATACAGTGACAGTTGCAGAAACCTGGAAATAACCTTTAAAGGTCCATCAAGAAATAGGTGATAAGTCCTGGAATGGTCATAAAATGGAATGTTCATTAATAGTAAATAGTAATGAACTAGATACATGTGTTTTAATGAGTCTACTATTGAGAGAGAAAAAGCAAACTGAAGATGTAGTAAGAATGAATATAAACTTCCAAGACAAAGAATAACACTTTTATTTTGTAGAGACATACATTTGTTACTAGAATTCAAAACCCTGCATGGGAAGGACGCGGACCGCTTTCGTAGAGAGGGTGCGTGGGGAAAAGGAAGGCAGGAATGGGGTGTAGGTCTGTGACTCTCGCTGTCTCTAAACTCTTACATCTTTTCATAAAGACATCAAGGCAAATATAATCAAATGATTTGCTAAAACCTAGATCAGATGTCTGTTGTATTATTTTCCATAGGTTTAGAATATGTTAAAGTTAAAAATTAATTAGAAATGAAACAAATGAATAAGTATGATTACCAAATTTTAAGAAAACTGTAACCTAATTTTGTTTGAATCAGTGTCTTCCTATGAGGACCCAAAAACCTTCACACACACTCCCCACAAAAAAAAAAAAAAAGAAAGAAAGAAAGAAAGAGGAAGAAGGAAAACAAGGATGAAGAAAAAGGTAAGAAAGGGAATATTTCGTTTTAGAAAATGTACTTTTGATCCAAATGAAAAGATGACAATCTAGGGAGAAGAAAACATTTGCTCAGACAGTGAGCGTCACCACTAACGTGCTAAGGAACTGGCCCCTCACTGCTCAGGGTTCTTGCCTCTGGCTGAGATGACTCACGTCTCCACGGATTACGCATTGAAGATGCTCTAATCTCATCAACCACCTGACTTACTATAACAAGCCTAGGAGGTACTAAAATTGAGGTACAAAGAGTTAAGTTGCTCCGGGCCACACAGCTATTAGGGGCCAGGGTCTGAATAGGAACCTGGGTCTTCTGGCTCCTAAAGTACGTCTTACTCGGGAGACCACACCTGCACGGATAACAGAGAAAGGCACAGAACCAGAACGAAATGGCAAGGGCGCGGCCTGTTCCACACTTGTGTGCGCTGGCACCATTCGAATCCCCACGTTAGAGTGGCAGCTCATGTTTTCAACTTCAGATTTCCCCACAAAGAAATACAATCACTAGCCCCTGTTAAGAACACTCTCCCAGAGGTGGACCCTTAAACCAGCCCATCGGGAACCTCCTGGTCAGCACTAGTCGGGTAATCTGCCGGATGGTCCCCTGCCATCCCCTGAAGGAAAGGGACTTCGTGAGAACCAACCCAATTTTTCATCTGGTATCTCTTCCTTGTCCCCCTCCCCCCTCCTTGGAGCCCCTTCTACCTGCTGGATCGGATGCTGCCCGATTTGAATCAATTGTTCTCAAATAAACTCTTAAAATGTTCGGTGTGCCTCAGTTTATCTTTTAACAGCCCTGGTGCCAGAAGAGAGCACAGAAGGAGCAACGAGCAACCAAGGGAAGGTACCTGTGAGTCCCACGAGCTCTCTGCTTTCCCACCACCTCAGGAGGTGCCAGATGGGTCCTGCTTGGATCCGCAGTTTTTGCATTAGGAGGTTCAGACTTTATTTGAGAGTTTCTTTTTCCGGGTCGGGTCTGACCTAGAAACTGGACTGGATCCGACTTGGAAACCGAGCTCGGTGCTCCTTAGAAACGGACCGGGCTGGACTTGGAAATGGACCAGGTCCAACTTAGAATAAAATTTTGTGTCAAGGCTGAACAAGCCGTTTAATCTTTTTTTTTTTTTTTTTTTTAAAGATTTTATTTATTTATTTGATAGAGACACAGCAAGAGAGGGAACACAAGCAGGGGGAGTGGGAGAGGGAGAAGCAGGCTTCCCGCGGAGCAGGGAGCCCGATGCGGGGCTCGATCCCAGGACCCCGGGATCACGACCTGAGCCGAAGGCAGATGTTTAACGACTGAGCCACCCAGGCGCCCCTGAACAAGCCATTTAATCTTACCAAAGATAAACCTGAATTACAAGTGGCCACAGTGAAGAACTTTTAACGGATAACCTTATCCATTTAGGAGGTGCCATGGGGAAAAAGCAGTGTGAGCCAAGCATCGCCATGAAGGGGAGAGGGAAAATTATGTCTCCTCTTCTACAGTTTCTGGGGACCAGGATGACACCTGCTGGGACATTCCCTCCAGAGCCTGTAGACGGGACCCTGGGAAAACTGGCAAGAAGCCGGCAAATGGTGAGAATTCTTACCAAAGTCAGCTCTCCAGGTGCTGGATTTGTGGATCCTGATTTAGACAGGAACCAGAATAAAACCACCTTTGCAGGCTACAGACCTTTAAATTTTACTGGCTTCCATAGCTGTCCCCTTTCCAGTCCCAAGCCACAGACTCAACTGGAAATTATGAGAAGGCATTCATGATTTAAAATTTGGCAGATCCCTATTGTCCTGGCTAGGAGTAAGTAAGTGCAAATGAGGCTGGGATCAGGAAGCTCTCCGTAACTCCTGAAGATACTGCAGAATCTGCTGCTTAAAGCAATCGCTGTCCAAAAAATGTCCCTAGAGTCTGGCCAATGTTGTTCCTGATAATAGAAGAGCGCTTGATTGCCTTTTAGCTGAGCAAGGAGATGTTTGTCCTATGGCCAACACCCCCTGCTGCACTTGGATTGATACTTGTGGAGAAGTTGAGACTCAGCTACAGAAGATCACTAAACACGCCAGTTGGCTCATGAAAGCGACTCACCATGGCTTCGAAGTGCACTCCTGACGTGGGGAATCACCCTGTTTATAATAATCATAGTTCTCACGGTGCATTGTAGCCTCTCAAAACCTTTGAGTGCATGTTCACAGCCACTAACCACCAAGTGAATAATCCCCCTAAAACTAGAACATCAGCAAAGGAGCGAAGAGATTGACCGAGTTAAATCACGTGAACCTGACACTGTGAGCTGTCACCACCACAAAGAGCTTCCGCAAAAAATCTGCACGAACCCAGGGTGGCAGCTGGGAGTGGTGCTAGCACCCTACCCTTTTATAACATCTCCCAGTCAGGCTGACAGGCTCATCAAAAGTGGGGAATTGTGAAAAACAAGACAACCGGCCCAAAATGGAGTTGCTTATGTTCATTTGCCAAACTCACCAAACTGAGACTTAATTACAGCTTTGGCTCTCCCAGAAGTGGATCCTTAAACCTGCCCATCAGGAACCTCCTGGTCAGCATTCTGCCGGATGGTCCCCTGCTGTCCCCTGAAGGAAAGTGACCTTGTGAGAACCAACCTACTTTCTGCCAGGATGACTTCCTTGTTCTGCTCCCTTCTGCCTGTAAAAGGCTTTCATTGTGCACAGCATCTCAGAGCTCCTTTCTATCTGCTGGATTAGATGCTGCCTGATTCGGATCAATTTCTGCTCAAAGAAACTCCTAAAGTTTGTAGTATGCCTCAGTTTATCTTTCAGACACCTGCTCTCAGAAGACTGCTAGGCATTCAGCGAATACTTTCCATCCAATGCGCCCTGGATTAGAAGAAAACACAGGCGTGCTATTGAACACCAGTCAAGATAGAGATGGAATAAATACCACCACCTCCCCCACCCCCCCACCCCCCGCCAAATGACTGGAACAACCAGAATTCAACTTGAAAAATTAAAGGCACCACTTTTGGGCAGGTGCTCTCTTTCAGTTACCTTAGAACTTGGCTAATTCTGTGTGAAAACTGAACGATGGTTATGATTCAAACCATCAGATGGGCATTTGATTGTGTGCTGTAAACAGGATCCAAAGCTAACTGAAAGAGTTTAATGGCTCAGAACAAAGCAGGCCCCATCACAGCAAGAAGAGGCTGTGGGGCCTCAGGTGGCCTCTCAGCTTGGCCTCCAGCTTGGAACCTGCTCGACCCTCTCAATCAGTGGCATGCATCCCAGAGACAAAACAAAGAGCCTAAGCTTCACACAGCATCCTAAACTCAGTCTGCCCAGCTGTAAAATGCATGATCCCACAGGCTTCTTTCAATTTAGGAAAGTGGTATCTTGGCCAGCAAGCAATCACCACCAAATGCAAGAACTCACACCTCTAAGCTACCAACCCCTCTCAATGAAACGTCTTGCATTTTGTGAACAACTTGTTTTAAAGACGATTATTCCAACAAAATGCATGTCAATACTCATTCCTTTATTCACACCCACTGGTGTGCACGCACTAATTTTCTCCTGCCCTAAACTTCGAGAGTGTAGCTCTTCCAATCCCCCGACAATCTTTCCTTTGACTCATTTGAAGGGAAAAAAAAAACCTGTACTTCAGATATTCCCAAGCATTACCATATAATCGACACTGATCCTTGGCCAGCACCTTGCTACTACACCACCCCCCAAAATGCATGAGAAATGGTCTTTCTGTGTGCTCATTATCATCTTCTGCAATCCACTTCTATTTTTATCAGTTCATTATGCTTCTTCGGATGTTGGCCAGGATCCAGGCCTATAGGAATTGCCTGGCGAGAAGCGCTCCAGGGCTTTATACAGCAATATAAAGTGCATCTGTCACACCAATTTATGCAAATCGAGTTGCCAGCAAGGACCATCTTTTTTTTAATCAAAAAACCAAATAAGTACTGCTTTGGAAGGTATAAGGACGAAAATACAAATTCAGAAGAAGAAATTGGTGGGCTAGAGTGGAGTATGGGGTCAATATCTTGAAAAGAGACTTCTCCTTTTTTGTAAAATGGGGGAGCTGATCCCAGTTTGTGGATCACGGCCAAGCTTGCAACAAGAAGGCCTTGAAGCATGGAGTAGATCTAGTTAGACGGAGGTGGCCAAGGGCAGAGAGGGGACGGAGCTGGTGACATCATCAAAGCAGAAAGGAGAGGTGGGGCATGGTCCAGAGAGGGGAGGAGGTGTCTGCAAGACGGGGTTCCCTGGTGAATGATAATAAAACCGGTGAGTGGTAGAAATTACATTAGATGCATGGGATGGAACTGGATTTCTGAGCATGAAAATGTGAACAGTTACTTACTGAATGAAGTAGAACCCCAAAAAGGAAGTAATAATGGATTCTTGAGCAGGAATGTGACAGGACAAGAGTAGCCTTGGAAAGACATTAGCCCAGCAACAGGGCTGCAGACTGAGTGTCTGTGCCCCACTCCCCACCCCGGATCCACGTGTTGATGCCTAACCCCCAATGTGCTGGTGTCAGGAGGTGAGCCTTGGGGAGGTGATCAGCTTATGAGGGTGTGGCCCTCATGATGGGATGGATTAGTGCCCTTGTAGAAGAGACCCTACAGAGCTCCCTCCCCTTCCATTCTGTGAGGACACAGTGAGAAGGCACTGTCTATGAGGCAGGAAGCTCTCACCAGACACCGAATCTGCCTGCACCTTGACCTTGGACTCCCCAGCCTCCAGAACCATGAGAAACAAACGTCCACTGTTTCTGAGCCTATGATATTTTTGTTACAGAAACTATGACGAGAATCATCCAGATCACACTCAAAGTGGAAGAACAGTTAGGAGGCCACTAAAATAATTCAAACTTGAAAAAAATAAAAAAGCATAGCTTGAATGGTAGAAGCAAGCATGGAGAGAAGAGAATAAATCTAAGAGAAATTTGTAAAGAAGAGACTTTCCAACTAATCCGTAATGAAATAAGTATGAAACAGAAAATACTATCACTATCTAAGTTTGGGGGAAATTGCAAAGAATTGTTCTGAATTCATTATGCCATTAATGGGAGAAAAAACTGTATTCTTGTTTTCCTTGACTGGCCAGATGTGACTATTCTTAAAGCTCTTAATATTGCCTACAGTTTTAACATGATTGGCTTTTTTAACATTGCATCAGAAATCCTCGAAGTTACATGCTACTAGAAAAACAAGTTTATTTTTCTTCAACTTCTCTAACAACAATGAGCCTAATGTAGTTCTGTCTTCACTTCTGCCTCATTTTCAAGAGGTTGCACCTGAGCATTTTTGACTATTCAATCAACACAAGCTGGTGGGTGGGAAATGTAATGCCATTTCATGATACACTTGAGAATAGTATTCTTTCCCTTAAAATTCGAACGCACAGCACATAAGGACATCGGCTTTGAATTTACATTCAAATAATAAACCTGCTATAATGTGGATATTATAAAAGAATACATCCTATTCCTCGAATGCAGCTTAGGATATTTCTTTTCCTTTTCCACACCATTTTTTCAAAGCACATGACCACAATAGCTTTGTGTGACAACTCAGTAGAATCTTTAATTCCAAAGTCAATAGAGATGATCATCTATTAAATATCTCTGGCTGTAAAATTGCTCTAAAATACTCTATGGTTACATCTGCACCTGGCCAAGCACTCAAGGGAGAAAGTGAACAGCAAGGTATTTTGCTGCTAAAATGCTTACTATATTACCTAGATTTGTACAACTGATCATTAAGAAACATTTGTTTTGTGATTCTGAGGTTCAAACAATTATGCTAACAAATGAATTTGATTTCATCTCTGATCTTGTCATGGAAAACACAGATGATAATAATAGTAATGGCAGATAACAATATGGATGTGTTTATTTCTGTCTTTATTGAGATATAATGGACCTATAACAGTGTGTGAGTGTAAGATGTACAATGTAATGACTTGATACACGTATATATTGCAAAACGATTCCCACATTAGTGTTAGTTAATACCACCATGTCTTCACTGAACTACCATTTCTTTTCTGTGGTAAGAACATTTAAGATCTACTCTCTTAGCAACTTTCAAGTACGTAATAGGGTCTTGTTGACTATAATCACCATGTTGTACCTCAGATCCCCAGAACTTATGCATCTTACAACTGGAAATGCGTACCCTTTGACCAGCATCTCCACATTTCCCCCTGCTCAGCTCATAGTGACCACAATTCTACTTTCCATTTCCATTAGTTTAGCTTTTCTTAGATTCCATGTATAAGTGAGATCATACAGTATTTGCCTTCTTCTGTCTGAATTATTTCACTCAGCACAATGCTGTCAGGGTCCACCTATGTTGTCACAGACGGCAAGATTTCCTTCTTTCTAAAGGCTGAGTAGTATTCCATCATATATATAAATATATATATATATATATAATGATATATATGCATAATATGTTATGTATATATATCACATTTTCTTTATCCATTCACCCACAGATGGACACTTAGGTTGTTCCTATGTCTTCACTATTGTGAATAATGCTGCAATAAGCACAGGAGTGAGATACCTCTTCAACAGAGTCATAGTGAGCTGATACCTCACTATGGTTTTGGTTTGCATTTCCCTGATGATGAGTGATGTTGAGCACATTTTCATGACCCATTGACTATCTACATGTCTTCTCAGACCATCTATAGATATACCTGCTCCACACTTCTTTCTCCCTTTTGTGGCAGAATTCTTAAGCTTGCACGTCCTCTCTGGATCCTACAACACACCAGGCTGATCCTACAAAACACCACTGTTTTCCAGAGGGTGGCACTAAAGCTCAAGTGTGCTGTCTCTCCCTGGCCCACAGACTCAAGCTGGCTTTCTGTATCTGCTCACTAGTCTTGCTGCTGCCATCAGGAACATGCACAGGGAGCTGGCCACAGGATGGGGGCTTGAGGGGCTGTGGGTGAGGAGCCTCTCTGAGCTGTGCTGCCTTGGTAGAGGGGTGACATGGGTGGTCAGACTGGCCCTTTTACCCTCTCCAGTGCGTCCAAACTCATATGTTTGTTCCAGTGGTGTTGCTAGAACATCTCCACCAGAAACCTGGACTTGCACAAAGGCTTTCTCGTCTGTGGGTGATTTTCTGAGACAGTGTTCTCCAGGGGATCTCAGACCATGGTCAAGAGGGGCTGGAACTATTTCACTGGCCACCAGAGTCCACAGGCGGGACCACGTTCTGTCTGCCTGTGACCCCGTGCACAGGGGGCGAGGCTCCTACACTTGCCTTGGCTACAGGGCTGGGTTTGCTCACGGAGGGATGCCAAATTGTTGTTAAGGAGGAGACAGGGACAAGGGCCATCTTATTCAGCCATGGAGCTGACGCCACCCCTAGAACCACTTTTCAATAATATTTATTTAGAGCTTATTTAGTTGCAGGCACTGAGCTAAGGACTTTATGTGAATTATCTCATTAATACTCTAATAACACTATGACATGGGTAATCTTTTGTCCCCATTTCATAGATAATAAACTCAATCACCGAGTGTAAGTAACTTGTACAGGTTGACGCTGCTAGCAAGCCACATATGCATTGCTAATGAAAGTTCAATAGGACAGTTATAAGTAGTCCACTGCCTAAGCTCCAATTTAAAAAAAAAAAAGGTAATAATGTATAGGAACACATCTCAGGGCACTGAAACTGGAGTTGAGTCTTAATAGACCTAATTTCAGGAAACATAACAATAGTCCATGTTCTTGCATTTAGGACCCTCACATTCCTATCCAAAGAAGAAATACACAACTTCTCTGACATTCTGGACAAGTATTTGAGTTGTTCAGTTCAGGTATGCTTAAATGGATTCTCTCACCACTGAAGTACAGAAATCTTAATCCCTTGAGCAAACCTCTCCCTCTCCCTCCCCTCTCGTCCTTCCCCCACCCTCTCTCTGCTATCCCATGTCCAGAGGGGCCACCCCAACCTTCCTTATCTTCAAGATCCCAAACTCCCAAACCCTGCCTTTTAAGAACCTCTTCATCCCCTATGCACAGAAATGTCATCTATTTAATAACCTCCTTGCTTTGCAGATCTGGGGAAGGGAAGAGAGAGAGGAAAAGCATCCCCAAGGGCATGACAACCCAAGAAAACGAGTTCCATACATTTACTGTCCCTTCAACAACAAGACTTTCCATCAGTGTTTCCTGGGATTATATTTTCCACCCTTCAAGGACTACCACCTGGTTGTAGAACTCAGAAATTCTAGCAATTATATAAAAACTGAAGATATAAGGTTTAAATAATATCCTCTATCACATTTTCAAATCAAAGAACCCTAAATTTTAAATATGTCCTTATATGACCAATTCTCCTCCCTGTAACACTTGCCTTTCCTATAAATATGTTAAGCTCAGTTAAGCTTTTCTTATTGAACAAATATGTGTGCAAAAAGATGGACATTTTCTGCTTTGCTCCAGTATCTCCTGAGTTAACATTTTTGACTCCTTAGTCACAGTAAATGGTTTTACTTATGATCACCCCCTTTTTAAAGATTTATATATTTACTTATTTGAGAGAGACAGAGAGAGCATGGGTGGGGGTGGGGGGAGGGGGAGAGGGAGAAGCAGACTCCAGGACCAGGGAACTTGACTAGGGGCTTGATCCCAGGACCCCGGGATCATGACCTGAGCCAAAGGCAGATGCTTAATCAACTGAGCCACCCAGGTGCCCCATGATCTCCTTTTTTTTTTTAAATTAAGTTTTTAAATCCAGTATAGTTAACATACAGTGTAATGTTAGTTTCAGGTGTACAATCTAGTGATTCAGTACTTCCATACATCACCGGCTGCTCATAATGACAGATGCACTCCTTCATCCCCACCCCACCCCCACTCTGGTAACCATCACTGTGTTTTCTGTAGTTAAGAGTCTGGTTCTTCGTTTGTCTCTCTTTTTTTCCGCTTGCTCATTTTTTTGTTTCTTAAATTCCACATATGAGTAAAATCATATGGTATTTGTCTTTCTCTGATTTATTTCGCTTAGTATTATACTCTCTAGCTCCATCTATGTCATTGCAAGTGGCAAGATTTCATTCTTTTTTATGGCTGAATAATACTCCATTGTGTGGCGATATATAGATAGATAGATAGATAGATAGATAGATAGATAGATAGATAGATAGATATAGATAGATAGATAGATACACACACACACACACATCGCATCTTTATCCATTTATCAGTTAATGGACACTGGGGCTGCTTCCATAGTTTGGCTATTGTAAATAATGCTGCTATAAACAAAGGAGTGCATATATCCTTCTGAATTAGTGTTTTCATATTCTTTGGGTAAATACCTAGTAGTGGGATTACTGGATCATAGGATAGTTCTATTTTTAACTTTTTGAGGAAACTCCATACTGTTTTCCAGAGTGGCTGCACCAGTATACATTCCTACCAATGGTGTAAGAGGGTTCCCCTTTCTCCACAACCTCGCCAACACCTGTTGTTTCTTGTGTTGTTGATTTTAGCCATTCTGACAGGTGTGAGTTGTTATCTCATTGTAGTTTTGATTTGCATTCCCCTGTTGGTAAGTGATGTTGAGCATCTTTTCATGTGTCTTTTGGCCATCTGTAGGTCTTCTTTGGAGAAATGTCTGTTCCTGTCTTCTGCCTATTTTTCAATTGGATTATTTGTTTTTTGGGTGTTAAGTTATATCAATTTTTTATATATTTTTGATACTAACCCTTTATTGTATATGCCATTTACAAATATCTTCTCCCATTCCATAGGTTGCCTTTTAGTTTTGCTTATTGTTTCCTTTGCTGTGCAGAAGCTTTTCATCTTGATGTTGTCCCAGTAACTTATTTTTGCTTATTTCTCTTGCCTCAGGAGACATATCCAGAAAAATGTTTCCACAGCCAATGTCAGAGAAATTACTGTCTATGCTCTCTTATAGGATTTTTACGGTTTCAGGTCTCACATTTAGGTCTTTAATCCATTTTGAGTTTATTTGTGTGCATGGTGTAAGAAAGTGGTCCAGTTTCATTCCTTTTACATGTAGCTGCCCAGTTTTCCCAACACCACTTATTGAAGCGACTGTATTGTATTTTCTTTCCTCCTTTGTCAAAGAGTAATTGACCATGTAATTGTGGGTTCATTTCTGGGTTTTCTATTCTGTCCCATTCATCTATCTGTCTATTTTTATGCTAGTACCATACTGTTTTGATTACTACAGCTTTGAAATATAACTTGGAAGTCTGGAATCATGATACCTCTAGTTTTGTTTTTCTTTTTCAAGATTGTTTTGACTATCCAGGGTCTTTTGTGGTTCCATACAAACTTTAGGATTGTTTGTTCTAGCTCTGTGGGAAAAAAAAAAAATGTTGTTGGTATTTTGAAAGGGATTGCATTAAATCTGCAGATTGCTTTGAGTAGCATAGACATTTTAACAATATTTTTCTTCCAACCCATGAGCATGGAATGTCTTTCAATTTCTTTGTGTCATCCTCAGTTTCTTTCATCCATGTTTTATAGTTTTCAGAGTAAAGCCTTTTGCCTCTTTATTTAAGTTTATTCCCAGATACTTTATTGTTTTTGTTGCAACTGTAAATGGATTGTTTTCTTAATTTCACTTTCTGTTGCTTCATTGTTCATGTATAGGAATACAGCAGATTTCTGTACATTGATTTTTTTATCCTGTGACTTTACTGAATTCATTTATCAGTTTTCTAGCAGCTTTTTGGTGGAATCTTCAGGATTTTCTATACAAAGTATCATATCATCTGCAAATATTGAAAGTTGTACTTCTTCCTTGCCAATTTGGACACTTTTTATTTCTTTTTGTTGTCTGATTGCTATGGTTAGGACTTCCAGTACTATGTTAAATAAAAGCATGAGAGTGGACATCCTTGTCTTGTTCCTAACCTTACGGAAAAAGCTCTCAGTTTTTCACCATTGAATATGATGTTAGCTGTGGGTTTTTTCCATAAGTCTTTATTACGTTGAGGTATGTTCTCTCTAGACCTACTTTGTTGAGGGTTTTTTATCATGAACGGATGTTGTACTTGATCAAATGCTTTCTCTGTATCTGCTGAGATGATCATATGGTTTTTATCCTTTCTCATATTGATGTGAAGTATCACATTGTTTGATTTGTGAATATTGAACCACCCTTGCATCCCAGGAATAAATCCTACTTACGGTGGTATATGATTTTTTAAATGTATTGTTGGATTTGGTTTGCTCATATTTTGTTGAGGATTTTTTAATCTATGTTCATCAGAGATATTGGCCTGTAATTCTCTTTTCTTGTGGTGTCTTCATCTGGTTTTAGTATCAGGGTGATACTGGTATCATAGAATGAATTTGGAAACTGACTTTCCACTTGTATTTTTTGGAATAGTTTGAGAAGAATAGGTAGCAACTCTTCTTTAAATGTTTGGTAGAGGGACACCTGGGTGGCTCAGTTGGCTAAGCATCTGAACCTTGACTTCAGCTCAGGTCGTGATCTCAGGGTCGTGAGATCGAACCCCACATTGGGCTCTGTGCTAAGTGTGGAGTCTGCTTAAGATTCTTTCTCTCCGTCTCACTTGTGCTCTATCTCTCTCTCTCTTTCTCAAAATCAATCAATCAGTCAATCAATATATGTCTGGTACAATTAGCCTATGAAGCCATCTGGTCCTGGACTTTTGGTTGTTGGGAGTTTTTTGATTACTGATGCAATTTCATTGCTGGCAATCAGTCTGTTCAAATTTTCTATTTCTTCCTGGTTAAGTCTTGGCAGGTTATATGTTTCTAGGAGTTTATTATGACCTTCTTTTTAAAGAAATTTTTTCCAAGACCACTATCCAAACTCATGCCTTCATTGCTGCCACCCTAGGCCAGTACAACAGCTTTACAATCTTATATGTAGTATCTCTGCCTCAAATCTGCTTGCTTCAAACCTCCTCCACATTGCCACCCAAGTATCTCCCTAAAACACCACACTAATCACATTATTTTCCTGCTCAAAAATCCCTGATGCATCCTCTCTATGTATACAACAAAATTCTTAGACTTGCATTAAATGGTTTCCATAATCAGGGCCAAATACCCTTTATCTGTTTCATGCTCTTATTTATTCAAAAGCTATCTAAACAATTCAGGTACCAATTTGAACACACTCAACCATTCCTGCCTCTGTTTTTCATTTCCCAAGTTCCTCTCCTCTAACATGTCATCACTAGAGTTGCTCCATAAATACCACCACAGCTCGAGGCCCCCATTAGATTTATCCTCCTCCATAAAGCCTGCTCATAACATTTTTCCTTTCCAGACAAATGTTGTCCTTATCTTTATGTCAGACCTTGTATTCTGTACTGTGTTATAGTTACTTGCACACATGCCTATGAGTCATAAAAAAGCTTGAAAACATGACACATACCATGCCTAAAACCCTTAGCAGGTGCTCAGGCAACACTTGTTGAATTTAATTCTTAACTCCAATGTTAAACATCAAGTATTTATTTTGGATGGTTTCAGACATTTGTTGGCCAACTGTACTTCTCTAGTCCATGAGAATAGAGTTTTCAAGACAAAGTCCATCTATTGTCTTGTTGGCAAGCTACATATCCAGCCCATCTGTGCCTGATGCCACAGACAGCTTGAATAACACCTGTTAGCCACATACATTCATGAGATTCTACACCCACCTATCAATCAGAATCAGTAAGGCAATGAAACTAATTTAATACTCTACATTCTCTGTCCAAAGGCCCACTAACATGAAACCCAAAGATATATTATGCCCTCAGTTAAGTCCTTTCAGTTGCTCTGAAATTTTGAAGCAACCTATCCCAATTATCTCATAAAACTGAGCAATCTAAGCTATACATGGAAATGACTAGTGATGTATTTATTTCACCACAGCCCCAAACATTCATTTCATCTTATTTTTAAACAACCTTAGAAATCTATATACTTTGGCTACCATACAGAATGGTAGGGAAAGTAAGGGATTTACTTTCTTTTCTTCTAAGAACTTATCATTTCTCTGCCTCTGGGAAGACTAATTTATTCCAAGGATCTGAGATCATGTTACCGGTACTGCAATTCCCAGGGCAAGGATGTCATCTTTAATATATTTTAGAAGAATTTACTTTAATTTTTAATTTTCATCTGTAGTTTGAACAACCACCCCATGTTGTTTTCATTGAAATGTTTACTTGGACTTTTATTAATACTAGTCTTGAGGGGAAAACACTGATGGAGAATATTTTATAATATAGTTTAACTTACAAATAATTCTCCACCATTAGCAGTATTATTGATAGATGGGCTAATATTGCAGCAAGCAGCATATTGCACTTATCAATATATGAAATGGAAATCTAAACACTGGTCTAATATCTGAGACTCAAGATCATTTGATGAGTTCATACATATATGTATAACTTCAGAATGAGGAATTTTTAGTAAGTAGATTCTTCTTGTATTAGATAATCTTCATTAAGCAACTCAAGCGTAAATGAGTAGTGATTTCATGAACTTTAATCAGTTTTTCATGTCTTTCATTGTTATATAAGTGTTTTGAGGTCTGCTTTGCAGATATATGGTATTTAATGAAGATATAGTATAGTAAGTCAAATTCAGCTGGAGAGTAATAGAGTATAAAATAACGCAAATTCAGGATAGAAGCTTAGACTCAGTTGAATGAATGAGCCATGTGCAAAGGCCTCTCAAAGTCATTTAATATTTAAGCACCAATTAATTGAATGACTGGAAATTTAAAATATTTAGAAAGGTTTAGAGGCATGCTATAGTATTAGAAAACGAAAAATAATATATACTAGCTTCTTAATCCCTGGTAGCCTGACCACTGCCACAAATTCAAAATAAGCAAACTCATTGAAATAATATCAAAATCAAAACTACATATCGTAATATCCTACTAAAAACAGACATTTAAATAAATTTTCCTAAATGCAATTGTATTTAGTTATTCCTCTGTGATGTGATGGTAGAATATAATGGTTCCTCAGAGAGTCAATGATGAATCACTTGTAAGCCAGAAATATGAACCCTAGATATGTCTACCAACAGTCATTTCACCACAGTGGCACATTTCACTTGCTAATAAAAGCACATATTATCGTCTTGTAATGATTATTATGCCAACTGTTTTCAATGGAAGGCTTAAAATTATCCATGAGCTAACTCTGAAAAACAAACTGACGGTTCTAGAGGGGAGGGGGTTGGGAGGATGGGTTAGCCTGGTGATGGGTATTGAGGAGGGCACGTTCTGCATGGAGCACTGGGTGTTATGCACAAACAATGAATCATGGAACACTATATCTAAAACTAATGATGTAATGTATGGGGATTAACATAACAATAAAAAAATTAAAAAAAAAATTATCCATGAGCTAATATGTAATTTAATGATGAAATCGTCACTAAAGTATATCATCATACTTATTTTCATAAGAACTAAAAATATGTCCCCCCAAACCCAGCAACCAGGTTGGGTAGCTAGAAGCTGTGTAATATGTAAGAACTTCAATCTAAAAGACAAGAATACTTGAAAGGAAGTCAATACATAGGCAACTAAAAGTTGTATTTTGTACAACACATAAGTTCTGTAAGTACTATTTCCATACTGCTAATTGCCAATGTGTATGGACTATACCTGTCCACCTAGAGCTCTCTAGAGGTCTACCTCCATTTTGGAAAATTGTCATTGCTTGACCTTTTATTGTCAGCTGTACGGTCATAAAAATGTAACAATTCTGTATCATCAGAACGGAAGTTGATTTAAAGCCTCTCTAGAACTATTATGTGAGTCACTACTGAGGAACCGTGGTGGAATATAAAGTTTTAAAGGATTTGCTATGACAATTTGGCACTTTCATCGTCTACTATCCCTCATCTTAAGTAAGAAATACAAGTTCCTTGAAGGGATTTACTCTTTGTGTGCCCTACTTTGTTTTCTTTTTTTCTTTTTTTTTTTTGTATGTGTGTTTTTCATACTTCTCTTTCTTACCTTTGTGAGAAACTAAAATTGCCTATTGGAAGCTGAAATTCATATTGTTATTTTAAATGATAAGAAAGACCTTGTCATCATGGGTGTGTGAGAGGATGTATCTCCAAACAGACCATGGAAACAACTCCAAAGCATGTTGATCATACGTTTTTGTGAAAATCATTGGGGCAATCCTCAATGGTAATTTAATTCTTATAGTTATATTCCTAGGTTTCTGTGTATTGAATGGTTCTTTTGGTTAAACAGACATAAAATCAGAAATGAATATTGTGATGTGCTCGCTTTAGCAGCACATATACTAGAACTGAATATTATGTCAAGGAATATGGAACAAGCAAGCCTTCATGGTGTCAGGAAAAGCCAAGAATATAACATCTTAAAGAAGAAATGTGCATAGGAAAATATCTCGTGAATAATACAACAAATGCCTCTTTGGGGGGGGAAAAAAAAACTCTGACCCTAAAAAAGATTATGGCAAGACTTTTAACTTGTCTGACTTTGTGCCCTCTTATCTGAAAAATAGGTGATTAGAGGCAGGAAGTAAGCTAGTTGTTAGTAGCAGAGCAGAAAATGGAACCCCAGTTTTCCTATCTATTAACTTATGACACATTTTTAAGATCACAAATGCCAAAGCAGTCAATATGTTGAATCATAATTGTACTGGGAACAAATTACCGCATGTGGTTTTAAATGATTTTGAATGACACAAATGTGCTCACTAACAGTTCTGGAGGTCAAAAGTCCTAAATCAGCATCATGGAGCTATACCACCTGCAGAGGGAAAACCCATCCCCTGTGTCTTCTGATTTCTAGTGGTCACCATATTCTTAGGCTTATGGCCATGTCACCCCAGTCTTCAAGGTCACCAACACTTCCAATTCTTTATTCCATCTTCAGACCACCTTCTCCTCTGTGTGTGTCGATTCTCCTCTGCCTCTTTCTTGTAAGGAAATATGTCATGGCCCATCTCAAAACCTTTAATTTAGTCACATCTGCAAAAAAATGCTTTCTGCAAACAATATAATATTTACAGCTTGAAGGGATTAAGACTTGATATCTTGGAGGGGAACATTATTCTGCTGGCTGCTAATTAACTAAATCAGATATATTGTCATTTGTAAAAACAAGTCATTTAAATTTTGACTTGTCAAATTTTTAGCCTGGCATCATATGACAGGTCGAAAAGGACATGAAATGTAGAAGGAGAACTACAGCAAATACTTATTGGTTATACCTATCCAATATCCATTTACCCTTTCATTATGCAATAGCAAAGGCAGTTACCTACAAGCAGCAGGTCTGCTGTGCTTTGTCTTACACACCAAATTTGTGAGCTGTAGTCTCCACCAGCTTTGTGGAGCCAGTGTCCTTGAAGCAAGAGACTGAGCATCTATTAGAGCCTCACCAATGCATATAAATAGCATAATATGGTCACACTCCCCTGCTTTGAGGATCATGCTCTTATGCTGTAAGAGTTTAGTAAAGAAGAAAGAATCGACACATGCCAATTTCTCCCATAATTGCATTTTTTAAGATTCTAAATATGAATGATACTTCCACCCCATCATCCTGGTGAACATAGCAGTATTTTGGTTGCACAAATGGGGTCTCAGACAAAAAATCAATAAGGTTGCTCTAAGGGCTATCAATTTTATGCTGCTCCCCAATCCTAGAAGCAAAAAAAAAAAAAAAATCCAAGATCTTTTTAGGTGAGCTAAAGAGATAAACGAATAGTCTTTAACAGTAGCTATATGAGATGTTGATGGTTAGTACTGTATCAGTTTTAAAAGAATGTAGATTTGCTTCTTTGAACATTTATTCTGTCTGTATCTCTTCTATTATGAGCTGTGACTTGTTTGCAGGTGTTTTTATATCTACTAGAAAATTTATCTCAAAATAACTTAAGCAAGCCAAAATTAAATAATAACACAGCCTGTATTTCTCCATCCTCATTTACCTAGGAATGTTGTAAATAGCAAGTCATAATAGCATAGTGTCTTTCAAACAGTGTGTCTTCAATCAACAATTGTTTAGCAATCATTAGTAAGTTACTTACTACACAAGGATAAGAATCAGCAGTTCAAGGTAAATTCACCCTCTGAGAGTTTATTGAAATCAATTCACATTAGATTAGATCAGCCATCTGCAGAAATCACTTTAAAAGTCACTGTGTCTCCTAGGTCAAAAGCAGAAAAGGCAGATCTAGCCATCAAATAAAGGCTTGATAACGTACATGGTTGCTTAGTATTTGTTGAATGACAGTGTCCTTTTTTATTTTTTCTGAGGAAAGACAACACTACTCTTTAGACTGTAGTTAGCATGGAATGTAGATAAAAGGTCAACCAGGAGAAAAATAACTTGTCAGGCTGTTTCTAATTCTGTTAAAGGAAGGACATCCCCATTGGTCTGTCCAATCGCCATGAACCTTTCCATTGCTGTGGCCACTGTGGTCCTTGCATAGTGGTACCAGGGGTCTACACTGAGCCTCACTCCTCTTCCATGTTCTCTCAGAACTCTCCCAGTGGCCACTGTCTTCCACGTTGACCCATGTCTAATGAGGAAGGACACTGAGTGGACTGACCTACACATTCTGACCACGTAGCAGGCGCCATTTTATTAATTCAAAAGGCAGCAATCTGGTTTAAACCTTGGTCTCCACCTGTGGTCAGTCAGTCACAGAGTTGTCACAGATATACTCCTCAGGTTTAGGGACCTACAAAATTGAGCATCAGACCTTGGGATATGGTGCCCACACCAAGGGTTTGCCCTCGGCAAGTCCCCATTCCAGAGGTCGGCTCGTCTGCCAGGTCCCTATTCACGCCTACTCATTGATACGCTCATTCACTCACTCAGCCGTTCGTGCAGGAATGTATACGAGTACCAACTGTGTGCCTGACACTGTGCTGGGAGGCACAGCGGTAAAATGATTTGCATGACCCCTGCCCTCAGGGAGCTCACAGTCTAGAGAGCAAAGCAATACTTTTAAAAACACACTAACTGTATTTATATTGTACATGCTGCAAAATTAAGACTATGATACTCTACAACCCGAGACCGGAAAAGTCTCACCTGGAAGCTGGAACCATCCTTGGTGATGAACAGCAGTCAGCCAGGAGAGTGAGCGTAAAAGTTTAGCAGGTGAGGAAAAGAACATAAACAAAGACTCTGACAAGAAAAAGACAAGGTGCAGGTGGGGAGAAGGAAAGTCTGGAGCTCAGTGAAAGATGAGAATAGCCCCCACAGAAAGCTGGGGAGGCAGGTCCGGGCCAGATATGCCAGCCTGGCTAATAGACCATGCCAGTAATTCTCTGCTGTGTTCTAGATTCACCAAAATACTTTGAGGGTACCTCATCCTTGTAAATCATGTCAATACACTGTTTGAGGGTGTTGGCCATCATCAAATCCTTGACCATCTACCTGTCATTGAACCCTCATTTCTAACAGATAAACAGAAAATAAAAATAGGAAAGCAATCTCTCTTTCTTGCTCTTGACAAGCAGAAGTTATCATAAAGCATAAAAGTTATCATAAATGGTTCAGTGCCCATGGACCGTAGTCAGCCAGCAGTTTTTTTTTGTTGAGTAGAACATAAATGTCTTAAATTGAATTGGGATGCCTTTATAATTGGCCGCCTCTCTCAAGGTGACCTCAGGCCCCACCATTCCCTACTGTCTTGCCTATCACCTTCTTTAGCTCTTTG
Organism: Phoca vitulina; assembly: GCF_004348235.1. Taxonomy (NCBI): domain Eukaryota; kingdom Metazoa; phylum Chordata; class Mammalia; order Carnivora; family Phocidae; genus Phoca; species Phoca vitulina. The sequence goes on along the minus strand of NW_022589718.1, from coordinate 34,965,354 downwards.
CTTTGGCTGCCTGGCTGCTGAGGCCTTTTGAGTTTGCAATTCATATTCACATTATTAGGCTATATGAAGTATTAATCTAATTTCATTGAGAGAAACAAGCTGAACAGGTCTAAAAAGAAGTAATTCTTAACCCTCCTTGGGTCCCAGGATCCTTTGAAAACATAATAAAAATATTTGAGTCTCTTCCCCAGGAGACTGCATGCATATACACATACACACACATTTTTGTCATACAGTTTCAGAGGAGTACACAGAGTCTGTAAAAAACATTTAAGATACCAAGAAACCCCAGAAATAAGCACAGGAGCCCACTGAAGATGAAAGAAGAAGCAAGGAATCAGGAGGACAATGGCAGCTGGGCCAACCCACTGGGGATTTTCCCCATGGAAAAGATGAGGGACAGAAGCTGTGGTGGTGATAAGATCCCTAGTGACAGGTACCCATCCCTTCCTCAAGGCCACTTCCTTCATATACAGCTCAACTTTTCCCAGAGCCCATTTGTAAAACTCCAGAAGAAAAGAGATTGGTTATGCCAATCTCGTAAAGGCATCAAGAAAACTATGTACCCTGGAAATATTTACATGGGCTCTCTAGTCTCAAACAATTGGATTTTATCTGCTCTAATGATGATGGAACGGTCTTCCAGGTGGAAAAAGGAGCAGTGGCAAATTGAGAATAAATGTGTTGCTCCTTTCTGCAAGCTGGCTTCTGTCCACTCTGAGTCCCGCTGCTGATATGGAGGGTTTAATCTTCTCAAAAGAAGTACATTTATTGTTTTCCTCCTGCTCCTTCTTACTATCTCTAGCTCTCACTTCTTTCAGAAACAAAATTTAAAGAATTTCTAGTTTCCCAACAAACTGTGTATATGAATTTATAGCTGTCCCACTGCTAAAGAAAATGTGAAAATATGTCGTGTGAGCTTTTCTCAAATGGCACAACCTGAGGAACCATGATTCTCTATTGGAAATCACCCTTCCGAGATTTACAGCAAAATTTGGGCAAAAGAGTTTAAAGAAAGTATGTGTGATTCTATCTAAATCATGAAACCTACCCCAGGTAAAAATGTCATCCATCTCAGAACATTGAAAGTGACGTGAGTGTGCACACACACACACACACACATGCTCAAATTGGACAGTCAGCACACATGATTGACTCCACACTCCTTAAGCTATCTGGAACTTTAAAAACCTCCGCTTCATTATCACATTTTAACTCACAATGCTGACAGTGGGCGAAGCGCTATGCAAAGCACAGTTCCACAGGACACGGTGGTTGTCTAAAATACCTCCAGCAAGAGAAGACAAGCAAAGAAGCCAAGCCCTAAGCCCACCAAAAGAGCGCCTTACAAAGGTACACATTTCTTTTCTATCACTATAGGGATTCTCCGTGGGCAGAACAAAATTGAAATGGACCATCTGTCACTGGAGACTTCACTAAAGAAATATGTTTTCAGCAAAATGGTAAATTTTCAAAAATGACTTCCAAGCAGCTTGGCATTAAGCATTGGAACCAGAAGTACCTTACAGAGCAAACTTCAGAGTGAAGGACAGAAAGAAGATGTCAGCAAAGTCTTAGTGAGGGAAAGAGTGATGTGCTGCCTTCAAGTTACAGGACTTAGCAGAAAATTAATACAGAATGTTTGAGAAGCCAGGAGATGTATTTTTAAAAGCCACATTCCAAGGTAAAATAATTAGGAAAGAAGGGGAGAAGAGTCAAAGATCCAGAGCAATATGTAGCAAAGGAAAAGGAGAAGAGGGTTTGTTTAGTAAGGGGCCAGGTGGCCAGTATTTATCCAGGATTCTCAGATCCCAGGGCATTGCAAAATAATGCAATTTAGGTGCTTTGCTAACTACTGTGCATGACACTTATGCAGACCTCATCCCCCCTTCAAGGAAGCAGCTGTGGATGCACAAAGAGAATAGTCGTGAAGAACGTGAAGGACCTAGCACAAGGAATTAACTAAAGCCGATCTGCAGAGAACAAGGGAGATGTGGAATTAAAAATTGCCATACTCCAGTTTTAGGAGATGTGGGGGTATAATAATCCTGAAGTCTATAAGGAAAGAATGAGGGACACCTGGGTGGCTCAGTCGGTTAAGCACTGGCTCTTGATTTCAGCTCAGGTCATGACCTCAGGGTAGTGAGATCGAGCCTCTTGTCAAGCCCTCGCTCAGTGCAGAGTCTGCTAGAGATCCTCTCTCTTCCTCTCCCTCTGCCCCTCCCTCCCCCACCTCACTCACTCTCTCTAAAATAAATGAATAAATCCTTTAAAAAATGAATGAATTAAACCATGGTGTTAAGGAGGAAATCGGAAGAGCATTAGACCCTTATTTTGACTGCTCATGTTCCTTTATAGCAGTGACTGAGTTCCCATTGTGAGTGCAGCTGGGCGACAGACCAGAGGAGATCAGCCCCCTCGAAGTTGCTCCTGTATTGTAGGAAATCCTGCCTGCCTCAAGCTCACCTGTGCCCAGACACCGTGGTGATGGGGGCCCATGGGGTGAAAATGAGGCTGGCATGTTCAGCCTCCTGAGGTCACATCATGGGAGCAGCCCAGTCCCTCCTGACTCACACTGCAGAGCCTGCCTTGTGACCCTCACTGTCCCCCAGTTCAACATCTGGTTCACTGACCAGCGCTTCTCGTCCTCCCCACAAACCCAGACTGAGGACCACCATGTGCTGCACACTGAGCTCTTCCTAATCCAGCAAGGAATTCTGTGACCAAGTGACACTCAACTGAGGGAGGAAAAAGGGGCAAAAAAAACCACATCTTATTCACACAGAATAGAGTTCTCTTCCCTTCAATGTGTTTCTTCTCACAAATACTCAAGTCACAAAATACTAATAAAATAGTGTGCTGAAAAGTAACCACGGCCAGGTACAGCCCTTGCACATTAAATGACAAAATGCCCGGAGGTCATCAAGTTGTGGATGGATTGGAATCCAGGACCCTACTGTGTGTCCCCTCTCACACCACCCAGGAGGACAACGTATGGATGGGAACCTAAAGTGGGGCTAAGTGAAAGGTCTCGGTCTTGGACTAAGTAACCTAAAGTGGGGGCCGGGACGAGTGGGGGAGGGACAAATACATCAACAGGATTTGATGTCTCCTGTATTCCTCGTTGTTAGGCCCTGTATCAGTCAGCAGCTCAGCAGGAAACATGGAAAATTCAAACCCCATAAAACGAGGGAGTTTAATAAGAGGAGTGTTTATAGGGTCAGCAGGCTGTAGAGTGCCCCTCACCCAGGGCCTGAAGGGAAGCACCAGAACTTAAGGAGACAAAGCTGAGGGGAGAACAGAGGACTTGTCCAGCACATGGAAAACATCCAGGAGGGAGCTGGGGTGGGGATGGGGGTGATGAATTCCCTGATCTCAATTTTCTTGCTTCTGTATTAGTCTCCTATTGCTGCTGTAACAAAATATCAAAAAAAAAAAAAAGTAGTGGCTTGAGACAACACAATTTTCTCCAAGTTCTGAAGGTCAGAAGTCCAAAATGAGTCTTATGGGACTAAAATCTAGGCATCTGTAGAAATGGTTCCTCCTGAAAACTCTAGGGAGAATGTGTTCCTTGCTACTTCCAGTTTCTAGAGGTGACCTGCCTTCCCTGACTCCCGGCCCTATTACTCTGGTCTCCGATTCATCGTCACATCACCACATCTAACACTGACCCTCCTGACTCTCTCTTATAGGACCCTTTGATTACATCATGATAATCTCCCCACCTGCAAACCTTAGCTTAATCATCTTTGCAAAGTCCCTTTACCCCATAAGGCAATATATCTGCAGGTTCTGGGAATTAAGATGTGGATCCTTCAAAGGAAAGGCCATTATTCATCCTGCTCTTCTCTGATTGCCCCTGGTGCTCCCCCTCACCTGAACCTGCCCAAAGCCAGAGGGCAAGAATGCTCTTGCTGCAGCCCATGGAAGTCAGCACCCTGGGGCATAGACCAGGGTCAGGAAGAGATGATGTGTTCCAGTAGGGCAAACAGAAACCACCCAGTGCAACCCCTTCACCCCAGTGTCTTCAAAATTAAAGCCCAGGGTATGTCCATCTGTTGTAAAGGCAACTTAGTAGACTCAGTACAGGTTACAGGGGATCTTTACAATCCTGTTGGACCACCAACCCCAACCATGAGAAGGCTCCATCTCCCAAACATAAAATTTGGAAGAAAAGGAAGATCTACATACATTTTTTATAATGTGAACCCCATCATGTGGTTTTCAATGAATTTACATTCAAAGGAAAAAGCAATGAAACATTTTTTGCATCTATTTCAAAAATTTGAAATGTTAGCATCAACTGTAGTTTCGCAGAAATCTCATTTCTTAATAATCATTACATTCCTGAAGGTCACACATAACGCTCAGTTTGAATCAGCTGAATTTCTATTGATAACTCGCAATGCGTCCTGTCCAAGGTATTTTCAAATCAAGTGACTTGTTCTTATTGACGTTTGTTGGGATTGAGGTTTTTAGTATTTGATGATGCATTATCCCCAAATTAAAAACAGAGGAGTGGTTCAAAGTCCATTCATTGAAATAAAGAACAGAACTAACGTGGAGAATGGTACGCTGAATTCTAAAGTTCGAAATTACACGTACATTGTTGGAGTCCTCTGCTGCAGCTGCCCGAACAACATACCACATTCTAGCTTCAACAACACAAATGTATTTCCTCACCGTTCTGGAAGTGAGAAGTCCAAGCTCAAGGTGCCACCAGGACTGATTTCTGGTGCGACCTCTCTCCTTGGCCTGAGGATGGCCACCTTCTTGCTATGTCCTCACATGGCCTATTCCCTGAGTGTGAATGTGGAGAGATCTCTCTGGTGTCTCTTCTTCTGTAGACACCAGTCCTATGAGATTAGGGTCCCACTGTTAGGACCTCACCTAACCTTAATTACCTCTGTAAAGGCCTCACCTCCAAATACTATCACATTGGGGGTAAGGGCTTCAAAACACAAGTTTGTGGGGGTGAAGGACAGTTTCATCCATAACAACTTGAACAGTACTTTTGTGGGGACATAGGATTTGAAACTCTGTGTGTTGGGACCATTTCATCCAAAAGTGTGATTTCCTACAAACAGTTGAAAAAGGGAGAATAAAATAATAGATCATGATTATCTGAAAACTGGACTTTAATGCACCAATGCTCCATTTGCCCCATTTTTTCCCATTGGATTCACAGTTGTGAACTTTTTCTAAAGGACTGAAAGCTGTGGAAACCCTCCTATCATATTCAAAGAAAGTACAGTAAACTCTCGGATAAACCAGTCCATTTATTTTCCAGGAAGAAGTGCAAAATAATGGTGTCCATCTAAACTTAGTTTTCCATCTGACAAAAAGGCAAACAAGAGACCACAATCTAAATGCATTCACAGGAGTTGGGGGCACAGCCTGTGGCAGAGAAGGCCACCGAGGGGCCCAGTCCTGTCTGCTGAGCATCTCCCGTGTCCCCAGTACCGGGACAGGAGCTGCAGGGTCAATACCCGCTCCTGGATTTCACCTTCCAGGGAGAAAACACAACAAACAAGGAAACACTGCAGATTGCAACAGATTCTGTGAAGGAAATAAACAGGATCAAGAGCACAGAGCAGCCGAGCAAGAGCTTTCCAGAATGGCCAGGCAGGAATGGCCTCTCTGGGGAGGTGACATATGGGGCAAGAACCAAAGATGGAAAGAGCTGGTCCTGCAGGGAGTTAGGAAATAAAGCAAGGGCCAAGAGGCAGATGAGAGCAGAACCTCGTTGCTGGAGGACCAGGGAGGAGGCCCGTGTAGCTGGAGGCTCCAGGAGCGGGCCAATCCTGAAGGACCTTTCCTGGGGCAATGGGGATACTACGCAACATCTTCTGAAATCCCATCCCAAGGTGATAACTGAATATGAAAATACATCTTGGAGGCCCAAATATAGCTGCAACATGATTGTGGGATTCCTTCCTGCCACGGTGCAGTGGAGACATTCCTCGAGCTCTGGAGGGAGACACAGTCTCCATGATGTCGTGTCTCACAGTCTTGCTTGGGTAAGAAAATGCTCTACAACTTCTGGGGCCGTGTTTGATACAAGACCCCAAACTGCATCACAAAGCCACCCAACAGTCGCTGCCTTCCTGACCACCTAAAATCATGAGTTAGGATCTTTCATTCCATAGAAATAAGAAGAAAGAAAGCACACTGATATCCGGGGAATCTGACCTGCCATGCGACCATCCACCTGGCAGCTTGGTTACAGACCAGAGAGAGACTGCAGTCAGCTCCGCCCCTTTTAATGGCATAAAGCAATTGAAAGTATTATCCCTGTTACCTAACGTATTATTTTATTTATTTATTTGTCAGAGAGAGAGCACGCAAGCACAGGCAGGGGGAGGGGCACAGGGAGAGGGAGAAGCAGACCCCCTACTGAATAAGGAGCCCATTGTGGGACTCGATCCCAGGACCCTGGGATCATGACCTGAGCCAAAGGCAGACGCTTAACTGACTGAGCCACCCAGGCGCCCCTATTTTTGTTATTCTAAAGTGGCAATTTTTAAGATGAAATTACTTTACACCACCATTTCTGATAGTTTAGGAAACACTATCCTAAATATAACATGCTTTTCAATCAATTAGCAAATGCCCTTCATCTATCTGTCCCTGTCTCGTATGTACTAATTTAAGTCTCTCCCAGTTATGAGAAATTATATATTTTCATGTCGTGTCTTTATCACTTGTCAGAGATCAAATGGTGCTAGTAAGGGAATGATGATACCACCTTCCTGTAAGGAAACAAATACGATATTTGGCATCCAAGATGTGTTTTGTCCAAAAGTAAAAGGTCAGAGAAAGAGGCAAAGCCCCGTTAACAAGAGATTTGATGAGTGCTGAATGCAGATAACACCTTCCAAATCAAACACTTTCACACTTGCACACAGTTCCAAAAGAGAGACAGTAGGTACTTGTGCTAACACAGACAGGAAAGCCCTTTTCAAAACCTCTGATGAACCAGAAGGAATGGAGGCAGAAGAGGAGGATGGTACTTGTTTGCTTATAAATAAATATAACAACACAAGCTAGAAGAAGCCGAAGGGATTCAGGGATGTCTCCGAGAAGCCAATGGAAGACATTTAGCCAGGACACAGAAACATATGGGAACCAGCAGGACCACTATTTACAGTTGCAGAGATCGTGCACTGCACCAATGCACCTGGCCAAGGCAGCAACGGGGGGAAAGCCAGCCCACTCTCTTTTCTATAGTCTGTGTACTCTTGCATGCAACTGCATTCACCTAAGTCTGGTTCTCACAGACAGCGATTTTGCTCCCTGGGGGATATCCACACTATCTGAACACATTTTTGATTGTCACAGCAGGGGGTGGATGCTACTGGCATCTGGTGAGTAGATGCCAGGAATGTTGTTATAAACAACTTACACAGGGCAACCCCCCATAACAAAGAATCATCTGGCCCAAATGTCCATAGTGCCAAGGCTGGGTATCTCTGACCTAAAGGGGATGATGATGTTTTCTAATTCACACCAAAGCACAGCCCAGTGGCCAAGCCACATCCTCCCAGGCACGCAGCAGCCCTGAAGGGAAGGCTTATTCTGATTCATACAGAAAGATGTAGGAGTCGCAACCTGGGACCAGGGATTCTGAATCCACTGGGCAGATGGTCCAACATGTGCCCACCGTAACACCTGCACTTTCTGTTCATGGAAACGTTACCAATGGCCAGTTACAAGCTGCTCGCCGTGCCAGGAGGTGCGAAACAGATCGGTCCCCACCTTTACAGGACAGTGATGTGTACTGCACGCACAAATGTCACAGTGTCACCGTGATTCTCAGTCTGAGTAGAGAAGGAAAGAGCAGAGAGAAGAGAGAGAAAGAACAGATGAATAAGCTCTGGAAGGAGACAGAACATCATTTCTACTGAGAAGATGAATACAGTCGATGCCAGAAACGCCACTTTTCATTCTGTTATGTTATGAACATGGAACCGGGTTAAATGAAGAGTTGGGTGTCCTAGGACAAAAAGGAACACAACCCATCAGCCTTTATGTGTAGTGCCACAGCCGTGGGGTTCGGGGGACACTGAGCTAAGTGTAAGCAGAGTATCACACCCTAAATAAAACAAGCAAATAAACCAAGTGCATGACGGAGATTGACTTCAGTTGTGTGATGGAGAAGGACACCCAGCATCTCCTAGGGGTTGGTGTTTTTACCTGCTGCAAGTAAAAGTTCTGCTTTTTGTTTCTGTGCAAATGCAAACTACTCATCATCAATAACATATTCTTATTTAGTTAAGGACGTATTTTAACAGAATGTCAAGACTGTCCTCGACTGTGGTTATTCACACAGCTCCTTAAGCACAATCACTAAAGAGCAGCTCCGGGAGTTTATAACACCTAAAGAGAACGACCCACTGTCCTTGGCCACGTGATGCAGCAGGCTGGATCTTCAGGGAAGCCGACTCAGAGTATTAGTAGTATTATTACTAGGGAGGGTGTTAACTAAGCAGAGGACGAGGGGGAAGGGAAGCAGGAGTGGAGAGAGCAGAAGTCCCCCCCGGGGCAAGCCCAGGACAGCCCCACTGACCCCAGGGATGGCTGCAGACAGACGTCCCGGTACCTGCGCCCAGGAAAGCAGCACCTGCAGATGCACTGAGCCTCGAGGGGCTGAGAGCAGGACATGGAGCCTGGCAGCCAGGACAAGGATTCCTTCCCTGTGGGGCCCTGGCAGCACGCCCATGTCTGCCAAACCCGCTGCACCTGGCTTCATGCTCCGACTGGCCAATGGGACACCTTTACGATGCTGGAGTATTACTGATCCTCTCGTATCTTTTTATTTGATCATTCAGCCCATATTCCTTAAGCACCTGCGCTGTGCTAGGGACTGGGTGAGGCCCAGCTACCCATGAAGCAGACTTTATTCAGTGGCCCTGTTACCACCACTGTCTTAGTGAGCAGAGGCTGCCGGAACAAAGCCCCAGAGACCAGAGGGCCTAAACCACACACGTCTGGTTCCCACAGTTTGGCGAGGTTGGAAGTCTGAGATGAGGTGCAGGCAGATCCGGCATCTGGTGAGCGCCGTGTCCTGGGTTATAGATGGTGTCTTCTCCCTCCGTCCCCACATGGTGGGGAGACACAGAAAGGAAGCAAGTTCGCTCCTCTCCTGTCTCTTCTTCTTTTTTAAATATGGAACATCTTGCAAATTTGAGGATCATCCTTATGCAGGGGCCATGCTAATCTTCTCTGTTGCCTTCTGATTTCAGCACATGTGCTGCGGAAGCGAGCACTCTCCTGTCCCTTCCTATAAGGGCACGAATCCCATCATGGGGGCTCCACCTTCATGACCTCGTCACCTCCCCAAGCCCCATCTCCTGACACCATCACCTTGGGGGGTTAGGTTTTCAACATACAGATCTGGGGGAGACAGACTCACCCTACCCACACCCAAAGAAACACAACTGCTTCATGCCTAAACTATCCCAATGTCATGGTTAATATTAGAGCATATGCAAGATTAAAATATCTAGTTGTAAAATTATGAAGCAAATAAGAGTTAGGAGAAGAAGTGGGGGGGGAGGAATGGGAAGGAGGAAACCATCGCTTATATGAACTTGTTTTTTGGGGAAGATGGAGAATAAGGTAGGTGGAACACACTGGACCTTGGTCCAAATTTTGTCTTTTCTACACATAAGCAATGAGACCTAAACTTTTCTTAACTTTAGTTTTTGATCACGAACGGAATACCAACTTTACGTGACTTTTGCGGAAGAGTTAAATAAGATATGTTCAGAGCAGGGGACCTGGCCCTGAGCGGTCACACGGCCCAGGGTGCCCACATGACCCTCATTAGCACCATCACCAGCCTCGTCACTGCTCCTTCCCGACAGTACCAGGCACTTGGAGGGCTCACAACTCCAAGGACGTATTCATTTGTCACAACTATCCTAGAACACAGAGCCTATGGAATGGATTTAATATTACTCATTGAGTATCAAAGAACCATGTTCTGCACAGTAAAAGACCCTTTTCGATTCCAGTGTGACCTGAAATACACAGAAGATGATTGAGGTGTAAACCATGTCCCTCCACTGAACTGTGGGCAGAAACTACAGGCCCCTCAAAGAGGGGTATCTGGGGGCTCAGTCGGTGAAGCATCTGACTCTTGATTTTAGCTCAGGTCATGGTCTCAGGGTTGTGAGATCGAGCCCTGTGTGGGCTCCATGCTCAGCGGGGGTCTGCTGGAGATTCTCTCTCTCCCTGTCCCTTTGCCCCTCCCCACCCCATTCTCGCTAAAATAAAAAAATAAAAAAAAAAGGAGGGCACCCAGTATGGAAACACGGGGCCAAAATCGGATAGAGTCACGAAGTCCTCCTCACTAATAATCACCGATCTGTGTGGATTTCCCAAAGCGTATTGGAAGGCAACAACCCCTTTGAAACAGGTTGAGAGAAACACTTGCTTCAAATCCCAACTTTGAGAAACTGTAGATGCTCGGAAGTTTCTGCGCATCGCAGTGAGTGCCTTGGAATCCAGAAGTGGTGCTCTAGCATGGAGCCGCAGAGCCAGCAGAAACTCGAGGATGAAACTCGAGGATGAAGTCCCCCTTCCTCATGCTCTTCGAGGGTGTTAACGCAGTGAGGCTGAACCGGGAGGGGTTCTAGTACCTGACCCTGCCCGTCACAAGAGGTGTGTGCGTGCAAGAATGTGGCTGCACTTGTTACTCTGAATTCCGCTGCGTGTCATTCTTTCCACAGCAGAGTTTCCGTCCCTCTCAATGCATAAATCTCTTATCTTCATAAGTACCTAAATGTTAAAACTACGACTCCAGGAGTGTTACAGTGTGACGTCTGAGCATTGACCACTGTGGTCCATGGTGTGTCGACACTCACAGTGAAAAGTCAGGGAGGAAATTTCCCCAGTGCCCACTACAGAGAAGGCATACTTAACCGGTCTCTGGCCTTGTTTTTGACACGTTGTAAAACATTGTGCTCCATCTGTGGTCACCACCACCAGCAGGCAGGCCTGCCTCACCACCCACCCTCCAGATGCATCATGGTGGGTGGGTACAGAGTATCAGGCTCAAGGTGACACAGCCGTGGCCAAGCTGGGACACCTCCCATGGCTGCCTGGCTTAAAGCCAACACCAGATTCTTCCTACTTCTTCAACTGTTTCCCCCTATGAAAACTTTTGAAGAGCACACGCTGATAAATCACGCCGTTTTTCTCTTTGCATGACCCACGGATGCTGCTGAACGTCACGTCTCTTGCCCCTCGCTGCCAACCAAAGGCTCCCGAAATGAGGGACCCCACGGACCAGGGCAGCCGAGTCCTGGGCTGCAGATGGCAGGGCTCTGTGATCCGTATGATGCAGGATATTCCATTCTCAAATACCGAGTGCACACCGACTGTTCCCCAAACTGCCTTCCAACTTGGTGTCTGAGAAAAGAAACGGTTAATAAAACAACAAAGGGCTTGCAAGAACACCTAGGAGAATTACACTGTTAAAAGAACAAATTGTTACTCCAAAGAATATAACAGTTTTATACCCCAACTCTGGCAATCGAAGCAAACGTTAATAATGTGAAGAAATTAGGTGTGAGCGTGACATTTTGGTGTCAGGATGCTCAGCATGAACCAGCCTTTCAAAGGGACATAAATCCTTATCCAGATTTCTTCAAATATCATCTCTGCCAGGGAAGTAGCATGTTAGAGCTTTAGAGTGAAATTTCCATTACAAAAGTCCGGGTTTCACTCCTGTTCAAATCGAAGTCTTAGAAGACAGTGAGGCTCCTTAAACATTTCAATCATGTCCAATCGTTTCCTGAATTGTCCTCTCTTCAGTACATCCATTTTTTTCTCTAATTATATTGATTTTAGCAAATTGCAGTGTCCATCTGAACTGATTTTCAAATATGAAAAACCTTCAATGAAAGGGAAAAACAAATGCATCGTGCTCCAGCAAGACAAGACGCATGATTCCCCCACACTCCCCCAAACTTCCTCCAGGAGAGAAGGAGGCCTTATGAGGAAAGTGAAAAGCACCTGGTGAAATGATGGAATTCTGGAAAATTAGCAACCATTTCCGGCGCCTCTCTACCCCTCGGGTGTTCTTTATTCTCCTTGCCTGATAACCAGATAAAGATCAAGGGTGGGAGCCGAATTTGCAATTTCAAGTTTATGTCTCAGAGGGGGATCAGGAGACAACTCAAAACCTAAGTGATGTTTTAAAATCAAATACAGAGTACTTTCATCAGCCATCGAGAAGAACAGCCTATGCCCTTGATGGAAAATACCCGCTTTCCTTTTTAAAAACAGGAGACATTGGGGCAGCTGGGTGGCTCAGACGGTTAAGCAACTGCCTTCAGTTCAGGTCATGTTTCCAGGGTCCTGGGATCGAGCCCCACATCACACTCCTTGCTCAGCTCTCTCTCTCCCTCTCTATGTGTCAAATAAATAAATAAATAATCTTAAAAAAAAAAAAGAGAAGACATTTCTGTACATGCTTCACAGCCTCCGTCCAAGAGACCAACCACTCCCAGCACTTAACTGTCCCCCCTGTGCGCCGTTCCCACAGTCAGATGGGCAGTGTGCTGTGGGCACCTGCTCATTCACGCGTGTCTGCGTTCATTTATTTATTTTAAAATATTTACCAAATATGTCTTGAGCCCCAAATCTTTGCTGGGTACTGTGCTAGAAACCCGATGATATAGGGAAGAGAATAAATATAGTCCCAAATCCTCTTGGAGTTCACTTCCTCCTGAACGGGACTTTTGAATTGACCTGCCCAGAGATACACACTTTCCCTCACTGACCCGTCCCGTTTACACCTGCGATGCCCCCATTGTCTCAGCCACATCGATGGGAGGTTTGAGTGGACACGGACCTCCTCTCTCTCCGTGTCCCAGCAATTGTAACGGCCAGTCCCAGAACACCTGGCCCCCAGCTGCCTTCCACAAATTTAATGCAGAGGCTCCTTGTCTGGTTCCCACTTCTTATTTTCCTCCACTGCCTTGATGTCAGATTAAGGATTTTAAAATGAAGAAATAACTCACAGCTTGGGTGGTAAACTCCCCCTATCTCCCCCATTGATTACCACTTGCACAAAATCCCAGGTAACCTCCTGACTCCTCTCTCCCCCATTGAGTGAAAGGGAGAGGGAGGACGAAGACCTTTTCTTTCTTGGCTGGGGAGGGAGGACCAAGAAGACCCCAGCATTCCTCTGAGTCAGTCTTCTTTGTCCTGCTCAGAACAGCCCAACGCAGCCCTCGACCTAGCCGATGGTCATACCTCCACCTAGCAGCTCACTTGCTTCTCTGTTTTAAAGTCTGTTTTTAAAAGGTTTCACCTTTTGGGGCACCTGGCTGGCTCAGTTGGTGGAGCATGTGACTCTTGATCTCGGGATTGTGAGTTCGAGCTCCAACATATGGCGAAGAGTTTACTTAAAATACAAAAAAAAAAAAAAAAATGTTTTTCAAGGTTTCACCTTTTTCTAAGGTGGTCCAATATGACACCACAGGATAGAGATATTTTTAGTTTTAAGTAACATACAGCCCTTAACAATGGACTCTCATGCGGGCTTTTCCAGACTCTTGCATTTTTCTGGAATATGGCACCTGCCACGCTCACGCATGTGTGTGTGTGTCCGAGCGCACATGCACACATATTCACTCACATGCCTTGTTTCCCATATGCTTTCGTTGGCAAGTCTTCCCCCAATCCTGAAACAATCCCACAATAGCGTTCTGTAGTGTCAGGCTGGGAAGCATCTACTGATGGTTGCAAGACCTTCCCAGTGACCTCTCCCACTTCAGGAGCTCAGCATGCAGGTGAGCTGATGCTCACAGATGGAGCAGGACCACAGCCTTGGACCTAGTCTGGGAAGGTCTGTCCTGCTTTTTTCTCCCACCTACAGGGAGCCCAATGACATCATCCCCCTTCTCAGGGGACCCCTCTGTTAACACACTGGACTCCATCTTCTTGCAGACATGGGAAGATTGCCCCAGCAACCCTGCCCTTCCATCAACTCCTGTCTGACATTGACTTTTCCACTCTCCAGATTATTTGCATTGGACTACAATATGCTGTGTTTTCTCCCATCCTAAAAAGTAGACAAAACAAAACCCATAACCTTTTCCCCTCCAACTAAAGCTCCTTTTTTCTGTTCTCCTTCACAGTAGAAAAGGTTGTCTGAAAATAGTCATCTATTCTCTCTTTTCTTTGAAATATTTTATTTATTTATTTGAGAGAGAGAACAAGAGCATAAGCAGGGGGAGGCTTAGAGGCAGAGGGAGAAGCAGACTCCCTGCTGAGCATGGAACCAGATATGGGGCTCCATCCCAGGACCCTGGGATCATGACCTGAGCTGAAGGCAGATGTTTCAATGACTGAGCCACCCAGGCATCCCTATTCTCTCTGTCTTGAATTCCTCCTAGTCTTTCTTAACCCCATTTCCATTGGGCTTTCTCTCCCACCACCTCCCTGAAACTGCTCTCACCACAGTCCCCAAGGAACCCGAACCCAGACCTAATGCACATTGTCAGCTTCCTGAGTTGGCCATCAGTAGATCCTCCTCTTGGAAATGCCCTCCAACATCAGCCTAGGGGACACACCCCGGTGTGCTGCTCCTCTGAGATGCCATGGCATGCCCTTCCCAGGGTTCTCCTCATCACCCCAATGCATGCCGCCTCTCTGCCATATTCTCTAGCCCCCATCCTTTGTGTTGATGAGTCCTGATGGTCCCTCAACTCAGACCCCTTTATCCAGCTGACAGCCCAGCACACCACACTGGACACGTCACAGGCATCTCAAGGTTAAGGTGCCTGAGTCCTGCTCCATTCCTCCCCCGAGCCCACCACACTTCCCATGATCTGCCATCCCAACCGTGGCAGTTTTCCAGACACCATCCCAGCTCTTAATCTCTGACCTCAATGTCCCCCACCAATTATGAAATGACAATGATGCTGCCCATCCTTGAGAAGGACACTCCTCTCTCCTAGAGGCCAGTTTGAGCCAAGAAGTCATCTTGGCCGGTGAGTCGGTGGAGGGTGGAGTGGGAGAGTCACAATGAGCCCCTTACAAGGCACTGCTGGATCCCTCTCAGGCCCGGGAGTGGGAAGACAGAACGGGTATTTGAAGCTCTCAAGTCAATGAGCAACGAAGATTAGTCCGCAAAGACTTCTCATGGGATTTGAAAATGAGAATTGCTTTAGGAGTACTACATATAATTAGTTTTGGATATTCCCCATGGTTAAAAGCCACTGAGGTAAAACTATTAATCACCCAGGAGCATATGAAGTCAAATAGGAGATAAAGCCAAAGAGTAAATACTGGGAGTAAGAGTGAGCTTTGCCCATCCCCAATGCTGACGCACCTAACTGTGTTCTTTAAAAAAAATACCCAAATAGCTTAAATAAGAACAGTGGCAACAAATCCTCAGAGTGATTCCTGCTACAACTGGTGTACCATTGAAATGGGTCTCTTTTTACCCATTTCAATGGTACACTCTTTTTACATTCTGCAGGTGAAAAATAAGTCATCATTTTAAGATCTTTCTCATGTTTCACACAGAATAATGATGGTCATCATGTACTGAGCATCTACAATTATCTTCATGACAGAGATACAAGTTATTTATTATGTCCATTTGTGAAAAAGACTGAGTTTGGCCAGTGCGACAGAAAGTCATAGGACCAGCATTTGAACCCAGGTTCATGACCTTCCTACAATACCATAATGCCTCTCTACCTCAGACAAAGAATCAGAGAGCAAAAGAAGAGACATATAGAAAACATAGCTAAAATTACCAAATTAGACAGATTAAAAACTGTAAAGTTAAATTAATCAATAAATAAATCCTACTGTGGGACCTTTAGATGAATTTTAGCTGCCCTTTCCAGCCGCAGGACCACTCTTAAAGCTCCCTAAGGTACTGCCATGCTCTGTTTATTTTTATTTTAATGTCTCTAATTTGGTGTGCAGCCAAAGTCATTTTCCTTGGCCAAGGATTAGTTAATCCTTGTATTTTGTGCCAGGAACCAATGATAAATCACACAGATTCTGCAAGAAATTGCCTATTTCCATATATCAGACTTTCATATGAATCATTAAGCTTCATCAGATGGCCTTCCTGGTCCCCTCAGCCTGACTGAACTGTAGACAGGCTTCTTCCTGACTTTTCTCTCTGACCTCCTTTTTCTTAGAGCATTTGCTTTAGAAAACTTTCCATTGTAAATTCTTTCTTTGCCCCTTGAGATGTAAATCTTCTGCAACCCAGGAGTGTCCTTCTCCAGAACCTGGAGCCCGCCCTCTGAAATGGAATCCTCCAGGACTAGGGTCCCCTGTGTCCCAGTCTCCCTGCCTCCCAGTCTCTGTGGGAGGAGGAGCCTGACTTCTCTACCAGAGCCCATCAGCGAACAATGATGGCCGAATCACAGTAACCAACCCATCCCTGAGGCCCTTCAGTACTTTTGCACCAACTCACCACTTAACAACAACTCTCCCACCTTCTGTCCCAATGGAGTTGAGCTCAATCTCTTCCTCCTACTGTGGCAGTCTCATTTCCCTATTACAACAGTCTTGGATACAGTCTTCCTTGCTGGTTTAACTACTCTGTCAGTGCAAGTTTTCTTTGACAAGCAAAGGGAATCTAGATGTCCTGAGATTCCAGGAGAGAATTAGGGGTGGACGCGCCCTAATGCCGAAGACCTGCTGGAGGCAAGTGCCTGCTAGCTTGGCACTTCTGTAAGATGCTGATATTTAAACTCATTCCGTCAAATTTCCATCCTTTACAAAGTCATTTTCTGTAATAACAAACTTCTAAAATCCACATCATTATAAACGTCCAGCCCTTTGGGAAATACCCGAGCTCATTTTAAGTCTCTGTCTGGTTTATTTTCAAGCCATTATGTAGGCCAAATATTTTAAGTCATGTTCTGGGTAAACCCACACCACCCATCACCAGAGGAGAAAACAATCAGCACAGTCACATCAGGAGCACAGATTAAGAAAGAAAAGGGAAAGGTGTCGATTGTAACTAGGGAATTGCATAAATAGAAAGAAAAAAAAAAAGAACAATATCAAAAACCCAGGGGGAAATAATCAAGCATAGGGCAGGGGATATAGAGACCTACAGGGATTTGATGAATTGTAAAAAATTAGATCTCCCCCCAAAATTATCCCGTTACCGGCAAAAAAAGAAAATGTCAAAGAAGGAGTGGTCTGCTTCTTAAAAAGCTGGAGTGGCCATTCATAGAGAGATGGTAAGAGTCCCTTCCCTCAAGGATCTTGTAGTTCCACCATATACAGCAAAAAGGTAACAAGAAAAATCGGGGAGGAAGGAGCAATGATGTCATCCCTGCAAGGTGCCCAGGCAATTAGGGACGAGGCCAGAACAAGAAGTCGGTGCTCCTGATTACCCTCCAACATCTCACTCTGTGATCCATGGCCCCTTTCTGCCAATAGAGCTAATTACTGAGCATGGTGATTATATTTTCCCTCCCTACATTTCTTCGGCAATTTCAATTACATAAGGTGTCTTTCCTTCAAGTCAAGTTCTTGCTGATCATAAATAAAGCTCTTGCTGATGATAAATAAAACTCTTAATAATCTAGACTTGAAGTGAGATGCAATTTCAGCCCCTTGTGTCTTCAAGAGCCCTGGGGAGTCGATTTAATTCTCGTTGCTCTCTGGCACGAGGACTCGTTTATACCGACCGAGTACTGGCTCTCCCCCTTGTGAACCTGTCCCTGGGGTTCCTGCTGCGTACATCTATGACTCGATGGGCTGAGGTTTTATTGTCATTATTTCAAAAAATGCATCTATTACTTGCAGACCCTTGAGTCAACGTATAACCGAAAACTCAATTCAATTTAAGAGCAAAAGGAATAAAATTCCCCCCAAAGATGGGGTGGGATGATAGGCACTGCGAAATGTAGAGAGATTGAAAAAGGTCCTGAGAGGCAAAGAAGATTAAAAACAGGGAAGTTTAGCTTGAAGACATCGACAAAACCCAGATAGTGCTTTGGGAGAGAATTTCCATAGAATACCTGCTTCCCTCAGTTCCAATGGCACCGACCCAGGGCTCACTCTGACCTTACCTGTCACTAAGTTGGGGGGGGGGGGGGGCGAGCCCATAGTTGCTATAGCAACCTCCCTTTTTGGCTTCCGCCTCTCATTTTCTTCAATTCATCTTCTGTGAGCTGCTTATCTTTCCTCTTAATCAAGTTACCAGCTCCTCTTCAATTATTTTTAAAATTTGACTTAAAATCCCAGCTGTATTGTTAGGGGTTTTATAACACATTAGTAAAGTAAAATCACTTCCTGTCATAAACCACTGGTTCAGTGCGATGAGCTTTATTAAACAGCTACCATCCAAAGCTCATTTTAATGACGGGTTAACATCCCCAAGTACACTTTGTGTGTGTGTGTGTGTGTGTGTGCACACACACGTGTGTGGTGCGTGCACATGCGGGCATATGTGTGACAATTTTGGAGGAGGAGAATTCCAGCCGAGGGGCTCATTTATTTGAGAAGATCTGCCCTCCACGGTTCTCCTAAAAGTACGCAAATTTCAGAGTTTCTCCAAGCCCTTCCTTTATGCCCTTATGTCCTCGTGGATTTCAAGGGGGCAAGCATGAGAAGAGAAGGGTCATCAGAGCAGTGGGGATGACACTCCCCCACGGATCAGTATGGATTCTTGAGTAAGTCAGTTCATCCCAGCTGGCCTCAGTTTCCCCTTCTGTGACATAGAGAGAGTAATACCTGTGCTCTCTCTGTCTCAGAGATGCTGTGAATGTTCAGAGAGATACTGCAGATAAAAATGTTATACCAACGTAAGCTATTATTATGTAATTTAGATGTTTTCTACACCATCAAAATTCATTTCGGCGAGCTCCTGGCTGCTCTCAGTGACAGCCCTGCAGAGTGTTAGTGACTGTAATTGGGCAGTGAGCCATCCCGCTTCCTGGATTAGTGAGTTTTTGTTTATGAAGAAGTTCCCGATGTTTAGAATTTTGTTCTCCATCCTTGCTAATTGGCCTTAAATGCTAGTAAAGAAAAAGCTGCTACCGACAGTAAATTAAAATTGCCTTCATTTCATTTCCTTGGAAGCCTTGTTTACCCAAAGACAGGATTTATTTTTTGTTCCACATTTTTAAAAGTTTTTTTCAATTATATTAGGTGGTAAAAATATAAAGAAAAACATGGTTCAATACATAAGTTCTTTGGGTGTTTTAAATTCCATGAGTGTATATTTGCATGCATGTGTACACTCGTGCGTATGTATATATGTGTGGTGTGTATGTGTGCACATGTGTGTGCAAGTGTGTGGTGTGTGTGTGTGCACATGTGTATGGTGCGCACACATGTGCAGGCAGGTACATGTATCTGTATATGTGTGTGCCTCTGTGTGTCTGCACATGTGTGTTCATGTGTGTGGTGTGCACACATGTGTGGGCAGGTACATGTATCTGTATACGTGTGTGTGTATGCACATGTGTGTTCATGTGTGTGGAGTGCACACATATGCGGACAGGTACATGTATCTATGTGTGTATGCACATGTGTGTTCATGTGTGTGGTGTGCACATGTGTGCAGGCAGGTACATGTATCTGTATACGTGTGTGCGTGTGTGTCTGCACATGTGTGTTCCTGTGTGTGGTGTGCACAGATGTGCGGGCAGGTACATGTATCTGTATATGTGTGTGTGCGTGTGTATCACATGTGTGTTCATGTGTGTGGTGTGCACAC
>NW_022589718.1:34931528-34945615 GCF_004348235.1 Phoca vitulina | reverse complement strand
TGTGTGTTCATGTGTGTGGTGTGCACACATGTGCGGGCAGGTACATGTATCTGTATACATGTGTGCATGTGTGTGCGTGTGTATGCACATGTGTGTTCATGTGTGTGGCGTGCACACATGTGCAGGCAGGTACATGTATCTGTATGCGCGTGTGCATGTGTGTGTGTGCATATGTAGGAGGATTTGGCCACATTCTGGATGGCTTTAAGGCCATTTTAAATAGCCATAAAGGGAATATTTGGGATTTATTAAGAACTTTAGCCACACAGGTTCAATTTGAAGTTTGGGGTTCCAAGTCAGCCCTTGTATGTATACTATATTTTCTCCAGGGTTTTATACCAATTTGGGACTTAACTGGCCTCTGCCCTTTATAACCTTGGAGGCTGGAAAGCAGCTCACACCTCTCGAGGCCTTGGTGTGTGCAGCTGTGCAGACGGACAGGGCAATACCCACATTCCAAGCTCCAGAGATCAAGAGCACGCTGTTAATGCCTGGTAGGCAGTAAGTTCTCAGTGACTGCGTGACCGTGGGCAGGACCAGCATCGTGATGTGCCACTGGTAAGACCTCCCTGCTCACAGCCCTCCGGTGAGATGTGGAAACTGGAGTAGCGTTGGTCCTGCCACATTCCGCTGAGCTTTGGCCTCCAGCACAGAAAGAAGAGCCCCATTTACACCCTCCAGTCTGTGTCTCAGGGACCATTGTAGAAATGACCTCATCTCTCTCTTACTCTTAATGCTGATCTCTCTACTTTCTGTAGGATAACACATCTCAGTGTAAAGACGGCTAGAGAAAAATCCAATGGCAAGCCTCCCGCCTTACACACATACGCCCCCACACACCAATCCTACACCGGAGCCTTCAAATCCCAAATTTGTGGGGATGGAAACCGTCTTGCTTACTTTTACTAAAGACAAGAGAACTGGGAACAAAGGTTTGACATCATGAGAACATTAACTGAAAAGCAATTACCCAAATCAGTGGCTGTGGAGAAGCGCATCAGGAATTAATTAGGATCTCCTCTTCACGCTAAAGAGCGAGGACTGCAGCGGGGGTGTTGGAGCATGGGCTCGGGGGTCACGGAGCCTGGTCTTGGAGCCAAGCCACACTCACTGGCAGCGATGCACCGTCCAGGTTGTAACCTTTCTCCCTTGGTTTCCTCAGAGTGGGATGAAAAATGAGTGCCTACAATAGCACATGAGTCAGAACATCCCATGGTTAGTGGCACGCACACAGTGAGTGTTAGCTGCTCAGTGCAGCATGGGTTCTGCAAACACCGGAGCAACAAGGACTCGTGGTGAAGGGACACAGGTGTGAACAATGTGCTGTGCTCCTAGGACACACCTTAAGGTCAGGAACAGAATAATAGGGCTTTACCTGCAGAAGACCTGCCCAGTGTCGGGCCAGCACTGCACGCTGCACACGCATTACTGAGCTAACGTCCCTGCCAACCAGGTAGCGTCATTCCATGTGTGCCCGTCCAGGGGGTTCAGTCGTTTGCCCGGGACCACACAGCTCGTGAATGGTGGAGCAGGGATCCAAACCCAAGCAGACCTCAGCCAAGCGGGAGGCTCTGCTGTGCAAACATCCATTGCTGCTTCCTGGCCCTCAGCGCCAAAGCGGTGTGGCTCGTTGGATGACCGCCGTGCTGCGGAACGTGCATGCCCTCACTCCCAGACCCAGGCATTTATTTTCCTTTCTTTTTTTTTTTTGGTTTTGTTTTGTTTTTAATCGGCTTTCTTTAACTCTCTGTTCCCTCCTCTGTGAAACAGGGACAATATTATCTTTCTGCCTCTGTACACCAAGGTTTTTATGGGGACTGAATCAAGTACTTGGAAAGATGTCTTTGTTTCGTTGTAGTTGGTGGTGGTGGTAGGGGGGTTATGTTGCTTATGTTTTGTTCTGCTTTTCCCAGCAAGCTTCTTTGGCACCTGAGAGTCCACCTCTGCAAGGTCTCTGAGAAAGCCCAGGAGGTGCTCTGGGGTTGTCGTTAATCGTAGGAACAGGACATCCTTTGGTCGCCAGCTGACGCAATGGCTCTAGGCAGAATGGAAGTCAGGCTCAGTCCCCGGCCTGTGGTCTAGCCCTGTAAGTAAGAGACAAGGCACAATTATGGTGACGTTTGCTGCAAGACGGATAAAACCAGCTTCGCATCCGGATTACAGGGAAAGAGAAGACATGCCCTCAGCCAGCACCTTCCCACATCCCATCCTCCCCAGCTATTCGGTTCTGAAGGAGAGAATTAAGCCTTCTTAAAATAGAACATGGGTGCTTGAGAGCCAGGACCTCAAACAATGATTCCCTGAAGCAGGTGGGACCCCGGGAGAGTTTATTTCCAGGTGCTGTGCTGTGATCGGCTGGCGAGCAGGCTCTGAAGGCAGGAGCATGGGGCTGGCCAGAGATCAACGTGGCTAATGCCTGACACCTTTACCTCGGTCGACATCACCGAAAGTCACCTGTCCAGCTCTTCACATGGACACTTCCCAGCCGCAGATGCTGAAGGCACAGAACGAGGGAGCGCTCTGTCCACTTCTGTTGCTCTTCCACCTCCAACCAGTCTGACATCCGTCTATAAAAGTACTGTGAGCCTTCGTGGACCACTTTCTCAAGCTTTTCACTGCCATTTTATAAGATTCCCATTGTTGGCTTTTATACTTATGTTGATCACTTTTCTGGTATTGTTATTAGATCCGTCTGCTGGGGCTGCCACAACGATATACGACAGAACTGGGTGAGTTAAACAGACATTTCCTCACGGTGCTGGAGGCCGGGAGTCCAAGACGAAAGTGTGGGCAGGTTGGTCTCTCCCGAGTCCTCTCTCCTCGGCTCGTGAATGACCGTCTTCCCCTTGAGTCCTCACACAACCTTTCCTCTGTGTCTCTGTGTGTGTCCATATTCCCTCTTCTTATAAGGACCCAGTCCTACTGAATGAGGGACCACCCATATGACCTCATTTAGTCTTAATTATCTCTTTAAATGTAAATATCTCCTAAATGCAAATATAGTCACATGGAGGACTGGAGCTTCAGGCATATGGATGGTAGGGAGACCATTCCTTCCCTCCCAGTCATGTAGCATATTTGTCTTTGCATCATGAGGACGAAGCTTTGCAGCAAATGTGCTCTTCCGCTCTCACTTCCCAGGGAGGGCTGTGGGGAAGGCTGAGTGCTGACAGGTGCATCTCTAAGCATGTGGGAGGGAGCTGGTCTGGATATTCAGACCTATTGACTGCAGTAGATGCATTTTGGAGCCATTTCTGTGACTCTGGGACTTATTTTTTTATGCTTCCATGAAAACCACATAAAATGAGAGGAACATTATCAATTTGGAGATTTCAAGTGAACAACTCAAATGCTTAATGAGGAAAATGAAATGATCATTAAAATTATAGACAGACGAAGGAGCACATTTAACTAAGTTCTTATAACTAGAGGCAAGGGACCTTGGATAATTATTATATAAATGTGGATGAAATTCTCTTTGTCTTTAGAAGATTTTAATATCTACATGCAAGTGGGTGTGATGAATAGATCATCTACCACAAGTACATCAATAAATAGAAATAATACCCATTTCATAAATTTTTATAGCATCTCTGTGTATTATTTGATAACTATTGACATTTTTCTTAAGGATTCTGGAATCATATGCTGAAACCATTTCCAGGGTATTCTGAAAAATGGCAGAGAGAGAGAGAGGAGACAAACTCTCCATTAAAACAAAGACCTCCTTGCTGTGGGTGAAGTGCCGCAGGCTCACTCAGGGCATTCCTCTGGCTGCTCTCTCTGTATAGACTCTAGAAGGCTTTCTCACCAAAAACTCAGGTTGTGAGCTCCTGTAGAGGACAGCGGAGACCAGAACTCTGCGGGCCAGGAAATACCTGGTCCACAGTTTCCTGGTCCACAGTAACCACCTTCTCCCCTGATCTACTTGATACACCGTTTGGACTTCTAACTTTGGTTCTCAGCCCTATTGCTTTGCCTTGGTAAGTGTTAGTTTACCTCTGGGAAGGGACAAAAGTGTAGGATTTCGGAGCGGAAGGGTACAGGTGAAGCCTTGGGACTTGGCAGACTTGCGTCGAGCCACGCAACTGGGTGGTAGCAGAGCCAGGACAAGACCCCAGGTCTCCGCAGCCTAAGGCCACCCATGAGCCTACGTAGGAAGGCAGAGTCTCTTTTGTGCCTTGCTGTACTACAAACAGCTTCCCACGTGGGACTGGCACGTGAGCAGTACAGGTAAGGGCCCACCTCCAAATCCCCAGGACAAATTAATCAGCAACATGGTCCGGAAAATGGGGAACTCTGTCACTCTCTTGGGAGCCAGAGACCTCCTCGTTCTGACCCTAAGCACTATTTCTGTGCATTACCTAGCCCCCCTCTGCATTTGGTCAGGGAGAGAACTATGCCCTGTATCATCTATACATTGATTTGATAAAACTGCTTCCTGTCTTACTAAAACATCCTCTGCTGGCTTACAAAATGTGATTGCATTTGAGATATCGATGGCCAGAGGGAAGTTATTAAGAAGTGAGAGTTATTATCTGGACATGAGCACAGAAATGAGTAATTATCTACTGGTTCTTTCCAACAGTGTCACGGAGACATGAGACAAGCTGGTGGCAAGTTTTCGTTAGTTCACATCACCCACCTCCCTCTCTGGAAATTTGAGGCTGAGCGCGTTGGAAAACACATTTGTTTCTACGCAGCTTTCCACCAGCTACCTGGAGATGTGGCCTCACCAAGGTCTGGTTGTGAATCCAATTTGCCCTCTCCACGGGGTGAGTCCACTGACGGATGTGACAATGAAAGCTACACACGTGTGTCACTAAGAGAGCAGGTGCCTGGTCCAGAGGGAACAAGGGCAGCAATGAACAGCAAGTAATTCCACCCACCTGCACATCAACCATCTCCTCTGCTAATCAGGGGGTGGTTTTAGCGCATCTTCCGTCTCTTCACTAGATCCCCCTGTGACCATTCTCCTGCAACATCTCCAACACCACACTAGAACTGTGGTTCTCTTCTACTTCCACCTAAGGTAATCGATTTCAAATTCCCAAAAAAAAGGCAATATGAGGAACCGTGTACAACTCACAGTTAAAGCTTAGCTCTGTCAAAGTCTGTAATCATGAGTGCCCATCAATTCTATTTATTTCATTCATTATTTCCCCCATAAAAAGGGAATGATAAATTTTAAATTTACCTCTTGACGTTTTCAAGAGGATTACATGGAAAATGGTGCCAACACATGGAAGGACTCATGGAATTGCAGCTACAATTTTTATAAATAGCAATAAGAGAAGAGACTCCTTGACTTTCCTCCCCATACTTGTCTCTATCATCATCTTATATTTTTCATCGCCTGTGCTGCTGTTGACTAAGAATCATAAAAGTTGTGTACAGTGACATTTTCCCTAAACATCTAATGAAAGGTATTCTATTATGGAGGAGTGAGTCTTCAACTGTAAGGCAGATCACAATCATAAATGGTTAAGAAAATTCATTAAGAAAAAAAAAAGAAAATTCATTAAGTATTTATTGAGCTGAGTGATAGGGCACTAAGAAGCTTAATGCAAAGTATGAACCACAATCCCTGACATCAAAACCTTCACAGCCCAATGCTAAGAAGTGAAACAAAGAATACAAGAGCTACACCATCATGAGCTATGAAGGTGCACACATGACTTGTATCTTTCCACACAGCTTTATTCAACCATAAAGCAAAGTTAATCACCATTATAAAGCAAGTTCAGGATTCCAAACTCAATGACATTTCACCATGTGATTGAAGTTGGCTTCTTACACAGCACACAGAGCAGGACAGAAGGCAAACCACACAACAAACAAGGTAACAGAAGGGTGTAGGAAGTTCAGGAACCAAATATGAAGCCAGTCTGTGGGCCTGCAGTGGAGATAAAATCTCAGTCTGGTTTGGGTCAGTTCTCAGCACTTACTGCTTATTTTGTCCAAGCAGGGAAGGATCTCGGTTCTGTTCAGAGATCCATCAGCAGAGCCTTCCCAGGCAGCTGCCTTTTTTAAGTGGTCACACATAGAAGGGTTATGTCTGAAGAGTCTGAGAGTTTGCCGCCCGAACCCTCCCCCTTTTAAAGGGATTTAATCGGTCCTGGGCCCCTGCAGAACTCCTCTGCTCCTGCTTGTCATCAGTTCTGGGGTGTCACCTGATGCTGGTCCCCGAGATATGTCGTAGCTGCCGTAACTTTAACTGCTTGGTCATTGCTTGACACAGAATCCTGCTGGACAGGAGGGACTCCGTTTTGCTCTCTACATACACCGTGCCTCTCCAGACACAAACACACACATTTAACCAAGATCCTATGTTTACAGATGCACAGTGAATAAATGGGTATAAGTGAAAGTGCATAATTAGGTA
Organism: Phoca vitulina; assembly: GCF_004348235.1. Classification (NCBI taxonomy): domain Eukaryota; kingdom Metazoa; phylum Chordata; class Mammalia; order Carnivora; family Phocidae; genus Phoca; species Phoca vitulina. Next base: position 34,939,230 of record NW_022589718.1, on the reverse strand, counting down.
ATAAAATGAAAGTATGAGATTATGGTTTATAAGAAATATGTATTTGGTCTTCATCCCATTCCTGGCACAGAGCTCCTAAAACCCTTGGAATTTCCTAAGTGATAAGAGGAATGGAGGTGTCTTTTGTTATGTTAATGAGAGGACTCTTGGAATGCCCCCAGGTCACCCATAGATGGGGGCTGGTCCACAATGGAACCAACCATGTGATTAGAGGGTTGGAACTTTCACTCCCACCCCAGACCTCACGGACAGGAGCAGGGCTGAAGATGGAGTTCAATGGCCAAAGGCCTATGATTTCATCAACCATGGCTCTGTAATAAAGCTTCCATAAAAACTCAAAAGGATGGGGTTTGGGGAGCTTCTGGGTTGGTGAAAACATGGAGGTCCTAGGAGAGTGGCCCCTCAGAGAGGGCATGGAAGGTCCACACCCTTTCCCCATATCTTGGCCTGTGCACTTCTTCCATCTGGCTGCTCCGGGATGATGTCCTTTTTTAATAAACCAGTCATCAGATAAGTAAAATGTTCCTGAGTTCTGTGAGCTGCTCTAGCACATGAATTGAATCCAAGGAGGAGGTTGTGGGAAACTCCAATCCACAGCCGATTGGTCAGAAGCACAGGTGACAACCTGGGCTTGATAATGGCGTCTGAAGGGAGGGTGGTCTTGCAGGACTGGGCTCTTAACCTGTGGGATGGGATGCTATCTGCATGGAGAGAGGGTCAGAATTGAGGTGAGTTGTGGGACACCCAACTGGTGTCAGAGAATTGCTTGGTGGTGTGGAAGAAAGCCCACATGGGAACTGGGGTCAGAATCGCAGAAGGTAGGTATGACAGCAGTTCTAAGGAGAGACCAGCGTAGCCGGATAGCTGAGGGGCACTCAGAAAGGACAACCAAAGGATGGGCAAGACTCATCACAGGGGAGAGCGGCGGGCAGGTGCTTGGGGTGAGGAGATGACAGGTGGGAATGGGAAAGACTTGTTAGAACATGGAAAGGCACTTCATGTCACCAGAGCCATCACCAGAGCCTCTTGTCCTCGCTCTTCAGTAGTTCTTCGCCAAATAAATACTTAATGAATTTTTTACCCATGAAGTCTGCCTCCTTAGAAATCACCCGGGAAGCTTTGCAAAAAGTCTGGTGCTCAAGCCCATCCCAGGGATTCTGGTTTAGGTGAGCTAGAGATCCCCAGGCAATGGTGATGAAGCCCTGTTAACAGGCAGCACCCTGGGGATGGCAGAGATGAGGAGACGGGGTGGGAGGCAGCAGGTGCCCCAGGAATCCCGTGCAGAACATCACGCATGAGCTGCTGTGCTGCGTGTGAGCACAGGACAAGTGACAGACAGGGGCCAGCAATGGATAAGAGCACACAGCTGTCCAGGAGAGAGAGAGCTTTATTTTGCAGGTTAGATTCTCAAGTGTAGAATGAGCAGAGAGAGCTGCAGCAAATGGTTTGCATAAGGGTGAATACTTGATTGATGTGCCTAAAAATGGGCACTTGTGAAAACTGCCTGAGCCAGCATCAGTCTGCTGGCACAGTGCGCGCCCCTCCAGGTCAAATCCACCCAGCACCTTTCTGAGCCTACCCACAAAGGATGCCCAGTTTCAGGTGCGATCACCGGCAATCCATGGTGGATGTCTGTGGCTTTGCAGCGGACCTTCATCAGAACCCCTCTCCCAGCTGCGGGGAACCTCCTATTGTAGAGTCTTGCATGCCTTTCACTATGGAAACTGGAATCCAGACACTGGCTCTTCTTGCCGTGGTCACTCGGGTGCTCCCGGAGGGGGCTTCGGTTCTGCAGTAAGTGACAGGAAGGAACAGGAACGACAGAAGACTCTTGCTGAGGCGATGTGCGTCAGTGCCCACAGTCACACCTGGTGCCCAGGAGCAGTGTGCTGGGATGCTCGCCAGAACGTTTCTGTAGGGCTATGTGAGTGAGCTGTGACCCTAGGGCCGGCGCCTCTGGTGTCCGCCCGTCTTCAGAGCCTTGATATCCAACCTTCCCTGTGTCATCTCAGTACTTTTCTTTTCTGTTTAAATAAACCAGAGCCCATTTCAGTAGTTTACAGCTATGAAGTCTTCTTCTCAAGCTGTCACGTGCATACACTAGAATTCTGGCAATCTAGAAGAAATCAGAAAGGAGTGCACACTTCTATCCCCTCTCTCAGACCAGAAGATACCCTAATATGAGTTGCATCATAAAAACTAAATAACAGGAAGCCATTCCTCTTGCAAAACGGTGCCCCCTTTACAAAATGCCCGCAGTCTAGACTTAGCGGTTTCCGCGGGAATGCACCATGTTACGCTATAGGTCATTTAGCCAAATTGCTTTTGATTTTTGAGATGTGCAGATTGCCTTTGCTGAAGGACCTGTTGGCATGAGGATGCATATTTAAGGCTTATTAAGTATGGTAGTTATACAGGAAGGAATGATGTAATTGTTCTAGCTGTACACGGAGCATGGAGGTGAATTTGAATATAATGCTCCAGAGGAGTCAGTTTGATTTCTTTCATCCAGCGTATCACCTGAGGAATTAGTTTCCATCTCCATCTGCTTTGGAAAGAAAATCTTTATTAGTCCATAGTTAAATCACCCTCTTCTTACTGAGCTTCCTGCATAGCCAGACTCGGAGACATTTTAAATTGCCCTTTCCACCCATTCACAGGAGCCCAGTGAAGTGGGCAATTTCTGATTCTTTTCTTTGGCTGTTTGTACTGTGACTGCCTTAGATAAGAGAAACTAATCAGTGCAATTCTATAGTGAGTCTTATGATGGATTTTCTGTTCCTAATAAAATTTGCTGTCAAGCTACTTTGGTAGTTCTGTTTTCATTAAAGGTCATTCAGAAAGTGGCACAGTGACAGTTACACGCAGTCCAGGGCTCGCTCTTTCCAGGGGGTTCATAGAGGGACACCTGGTGGCCACAACACATCCTTGCACCGGAGAGGCGAAGAAAAAGTGTGCAAGTTGTGTGTGTGTGTGTGTGTGTGTGTGTATGCACGTGTGCACATGCGTGTGCATGAAAGGGACAAAGGAGACTAAGAGCACCATGGGATGCTGACAGCAGGTAAAAATCCTGAAAACACTCTCCAGCCATTTTATGAGCTCAGTTCTGAGCGTCTATTACCTTGTTTCCCCACTGCCCCCCCAAACTGGGACTTTGATGGGTGATCAGTAAATGGGATCAGCTAACTGACTAGTTTCTCCTTCCGCAGTTTACATTTACAAAGACCTACTCCAAAAGAATTTGTGAAGGACCATACATATTTACGATAAAGTTTTATCTAAGTCTTTCCCACAAATGTACAATAGTAGTTCATACTTCTTTTAATAAAACTTTATTATCTTTTTCAGGGAGTAGTGTTAGGTTCACAACAAACTTGAGGGGAAGGTTCCCTACCCCCACACACACAGCCTTTCGCACTGTCAAATCCCACACCAGATGGTATGTTTGTTACAACTGACGAGCCCACATTGACACGTCATCATCACCCAGAGTCCACGGTTTGCATTAGGGTTCATTCTTGGTGTTGATCGTTCTACGGGTTTGGATAAATGTCTAATGACGGGTGTCCACTGATTGAACTCAATCCATTTTTAGGGAGACTGCCCTAAAAATCCTCTGTGCTCCACCTAGTCATCTGCCCTCCCCGCTCCCAATTCATACTTAAAAAACAAAAAACCAAAAATGACTCTCTTCTCTTTGAGTAAAATGACAAAACGATATTCTATATGCTGACTCAAGATATTAAAGAGAGAAAATAAAACTTCTTCCTTTAATTTCAGAGATGATACATTCTCTGGGTTTCTACTCAATCACCTCTGCAAACATCTTAATCCCCTCCGTAGGAATCCACCAATCAAATTCCATTCATTAAGCAATTCACTGTGCTGAGCCCAGGGCTTTACTAGGAAACAGAGTAAGAGGGAACTGACGTTCAGCAGTGCCTGTTAAGTGAAGCATTTTAGCTCTCTGTCAGCTCTGAGAGATGCATTAGCTCTATTCTGCACCGCGGAAATTCGGATTAATCAGGTGAGAGAGGTAAGCCCAACACACATGAACCCACACTGAACACCTTAGGACAGGATAGAATTGAGAGCAAAAGCATGGGACATGTTGAGCATACAGAGGAGAGAGATCACTGAGGACTCCAGCAGCCAGGATGCTGGAAGACAGAATCTGAGCTGAAAAGGATCTTGGAAAATGTTCGTGAAGGGAAGGATGAGGGGTGAAGGACTGCGTGAAAGAATCTAGCAAGTGAGTGGCCCATGATGCCATGTTTAAAGTGTAAGTTGTAGAGTAGGGAACACCTGGAAATAAGTTTATACAGAAGGAGAGGTCAGATTTTAGAGAGCCTTAATAATGGCGGGGAGCATTTAGACTAGCTGGGGTAGGAAATAGAGAGCCACGGAAGACTATCGACCAACCTGTGAAATGAAGAAAAGCTTTCTGAATGCTTTCCTGTTCAAGAAAAATATCAACATCTCTGACAACCTTAGGCCATTGGTATAGAGCATCACCAGCACCATGTGTGAAGTTACAAGGATGTATTTTAGCGTATCTTATGAGAACGTCATCAGTCAGTGGTCATCCGTAACAGACAAATCATCTATCTCAATTGAAGAGGTAGAAGCAAAGTTCTAACTTTTCCGTATCCCCACAATAAAAACTGCACACATCCAACCCTTCAATAAATATTTACTGAGCACCTATTTCTTGCCAGGGAGCTCTTGTAGATTCCTTGTGGTACAGCCAAGGCAAACATGATTTCTACTTTGAAGAAGCTTACTGGCTAGTAAGGGAGACACTCAAAAACCACTCCCTAAAGGGTTCACTCTGTGTCATGATGTGGGCTGGGAGGGAGACACACACCTGCTGGGGTGGGCAGTAAGGGTCTGACAACCTTGCAAAGAAGATTCCCGTGGAGATCTGAGAGATGAGAAGAAGTTAGCCACACAAAGAGCAAGAGGCGAAGAGGTCAAGAAAGAGGATGTCTGGCAGGATCTGCTCCTTGCCTCCTGAAAACAAACATCTATCAAAACCCAGCTCTGACAGGCAGTCATCCAATATCCCACCCACTCCCAGACACAGGTGGTTATCATCGGTCCCCCTACCAAAGGGTTATTGATCAAAGTGCTTTCTGCATTGTGTGTATTCATTCACCTATCTGTCTCTCTATGAGACTGTGAGCTCCATAAGAACAAAACCTTTTCTCCTTTAAATCACTGTCACTCCAAATGGGTGATGAATTGAGTTGGAATCCAAAGTACCACCGTAAGATGTTCACTGCTCCACCTCGGCTTCACGCCCCATGTCACAGATGCCTGTCTCTTTTTTATTCTTGTTAAACCCCCTGGCCAAAGGTTCTTAAAAGGGGTAATATCATGCCATCCTTAGAAAGTTATTTGGAGAGGGTGCCTGGCTGGCTCAGTCAGTTAAGCATCTGCCTTCGGCTCAGGTCATGATCTCAGGATCCTGGGAATGAGCCCCACCTCAGGGCTCCCTGCTCCATGGGGAGCCTACTTCTCCCTCTGCCTCTTCCTCTCTCTCTGTCTCTCATGAATAAATAAATAAAATCTTTAAAAAAAAGTTATTTGGACAATCTGCAGAGACAGTGGGAGAGGCAGTCAAGTCATTATCCAAAAGGTGCCGGGGTTTGGAGCAAAGTCTATTTATTTGAGCTTTTTTTTTGTTTGTTAATTTTTTTAATGATCATTGAAAATAAGTATCTCCTCAGTGTGCAAAGCAACCCTTGGGGAGGGCAGAAGTCATGTGTGGTCAGCATTTTAGGGTGGAGCTTGCCCTGCTTCCTCTCCTGGTGTCCCAGAAGGAAATTTTCAAGTATTTTTCCAGTTCATTCAGGTGATTTAACTTTGAATGAAAAAAAAACAAAACAAAACACTATCTTTTAAAACATGAGCCCCAGGCAGCCATCCCTCTGACCACCACTCACCAGAAGGAGCCGAGAAGCTGCCAGGGCTGCCAGGAGCTGCCTTACTTGGAGGTTCTGTTACAAGTGGAGAATTGAAAACTAATCTCCCAGATCAAGGCTTGATTTAAACTGATCATCAATAGGCATCCACACTAAAGTGACCAGATAGAACCATCATGAAGATTTCTTTTAAAACTTGCCTTTAGGGTAGTCTCCTCTGCTTCGTAATGTTTATGCTTAGCTGATGTAACCAAGAGACCCATTCTTGAAAAGAAAAATTATAGAAGCACACTACACTAGAGCCTTAAGGTTTGATTATTTTTTTGAAAGATTTTATTTATTTAGAGAGAGAGCATGCAAGCGAACAGGGGGAGAGGCAGAGGGAGAGAGAGAATCTCAAGCAGATTCCCACTGAGTGTGGAGCCTGATGCATGGCTTGATCCCATGACCCTGAGATCATGACCTGAGCCAAAATCAAGAGTCAGACACTTAACCAACTGAGGCCCCCAGGCACCCTGTCCTTAGGTTTGATTATAGCTGAAGATGGCTTTCCCATCATGGAGCAGATTCTGAGATTTCATGGGCACTTAATAAAAATGGGTGGAAGGAAGGAAGGGAAAGAGGGAGGGAGGAAGGGAGGAAGGAAGGAAGGAAGGAAGGGAGGGAGGAAGGAAGGAAGGAACGAAAGAAGGACTAAAGGCAATTACTGAGACTCTGGTGGCAATATAGCTTCAGTGGAAATTCGTTAAGGACACACAAACTGCAAAAATGAACTATTGGGACTTCATCAAGATAAAAAGCTTTTGCACAGCAAAGGAAACAATCAACAAAACCAAAAGACAACCGACAGAATGGGAGAAGATATTTGCAAATGACATATCAGATAAAGGGCTAGTATCCAAAATCTATAAAGAATTTATCAAACTCAACACCCAAAGAACAAATAATCCAATCAAGAAATGGGCAGAAGACATGAACAGACATTTCTGCAAAGAAGACCTCCAAATGGCCAACAGACACATGAGAAAGTGCTCAACATCACTCAGGGAAATCCAAATCAAAACCTCAATGAGATACCACCTCACACCAGTCAGAATGGCTAAAATTAACAAGTCAGGAAATGACAGATGTTGGTGGGGATGTGGAAAAAGGGGAACCCTCGTGCACTGTTGGTGGGAATGCAAGCTGGTGCAGCCACTCTGGGAAAACAGTATGTAGAGTCCTGAAAAAGTTGAAAATAGAACTACCCTAAGACCCAGCAATTGCACTACTGGGTATTTACCCCAAAGATATAAATGTAGGGATCCGAAGGGGCACATGCACCCCAATGTTTATAGCAGCAATGTCCACAATAGCCAAACTATGGAAAGAGCCTAGATGTCCATCAATAGATGAATGGATAAAGAAGATGTGGTGTGTGCACACACACACACACACACACACACACACACACAATGGAATATTATGCAGCCATCAAAAAAAAAGAAATCTTGCCATTTGCAACAATGTGGATGGAACTAGAGGATATTATGCTAAGCGAAATAAATTAATCAGAGAAAGACAAGTATCATATGATCTCACTGATATGAGGAATTTGAGAAACAAGACAGAGGAGCATAGGGGAAGGGAGGGAAAAATGATACAAGCTAAAGCCAAAGAGGGAGACATACCATAAGAGACTCTTAATCTCAGGAAACAAACTGAGGGTTGCTGGAGTGGTGGAGGTGTGTGGGAGGGATGGGGGGGCTGGGTGATGGACACTGGGGAGGGTATGT